>NW_024346692.1:1247038-1517030 GCF_902729225.1 Pteropus medius | reverse complement strand
AAAAAAAAAAAAAATGCACTTGAACGCACAAGGCTCCATTCACATGCCTTTACATGACGTACACACCTATCCCTGCAAACACACACACACCACAGCGGGTTCAGATGCGTCTCCGACTGGGAGCATGGAGCAATTTTCTCCTTTTTCCTTTTCTCCTTATAAAAGTGCATCAAATTAATTGCGGCCAATTATGTACCAATCCCTTTCTGTATGCCAATCAGGGCTGTCTGACTGGGCAAGAGGCACGCTCACCTACTTCATTATGCAAATTGGTATTCAAAGGCTGAAGAACAATGCAGCCTTCAGTACAGCAGTGATTCCAGGCTGCTAATAGGAGGCTGCTGCCAGAGGAGTTGCTTCAACCTCTGATGATGATGACAGAGGGCCGAGAAGGATTCGAGTGGAGATGGAGGCAGTCAAAGTCATTGCCAGCTCTCAGAGTACCTGTTACCCTGGTATGAATCAGGCCCTGACTTGGAATGTCTGACAATATTCAGGACGATTTGGAGTCCACATAGTTTAGACAGAATAGCTTGATTCTTTAAATACCCCTGTGGTCTGACAACCATAAATAATATTTTGCAAACTATGGTCAAGCACCCATCAGCATGGGGTCAGATGTGACCAAACATGTACCAATACTCAGAATACCTGCAGTCAAGGACAAGCATGATCCACCATGAAAAGTGCACAAAAATAATCAACACACACACGCACACACAGAGGCAGAAATCAACGAACACTAAGATCTCACTCACACCGTGAGATTATTTTATTTGGAAAAGGCCTGTGCCATTCAGCCATTTGTTCGTTCAGGAACTACTATATGCAGAGAATTTGTTATTGTGCTCCCCAATAATCACAGTTGTGAGGACTTATTCTCTCTCTTACCTGCCTCACCTCGTTACCTGGTCCCAGCACTTCAGAATCTCCTCTTAAATTGGAATTACAATCTCACCTCTCAACCCCAAGTCATTGAAAAAAAGGCTTTTAACAAAATTTTGTAATTGTCACCCTCGTCCTCTCTGCTGGAGATGGTACGAGACAGACAGAGCACACAGCGGTGCGGGCATTTCTGCTCGGCAGCCGTGGTCTCGGTGAGTAGGTGGAATAGGGCTAGGAGGAGTTTGGCGTTGTGAAGCTGGGCAGTTTCCCAGCCGTCCTGAACAGTCTACATATTGCTACTTCAGTTTTCAATTCGAGGTATCATGAAATCACATGTCATCTAACACACCCATGCTCCATGATGAGTCCCTTTAGGATACAGTTGACCCATACCTGCGGCTGCTCCACCACCTCCCCCGCCCTTTGCGGTACCATCACTCCATGTGCGCTACTAGGTACACATAAAAGGGACAACATTAAATCCTTGCGGCGTCGGAAGGATGTGTGGTTCGGTGAAGAAGAAGGAATCGCTGCAAGAAAATGTCTCCCAAGGCAATCCACAAGCTGCGCCAATTGGTCTGTGTGACCACTATTTTTTTTGAATGCTTTCATGTGTTTATACTTCTGGTTTAAACATTCATATAAAAAGAACCAAAAACATTTAAACTATCATCTTCTTAAAATGTTTATATCTTGGGGACGTTGAGTGATGGTTTAATCGCAAATCAGTGTGACGTTTCTTAAGGTTATCTCGCTCTTAACGCCTAGATATGTACCCTTTGGACTGAAAAAATAGAGCTTTGATTTTATGGACATGGATCATGTAGAAAAATAGAGACTGTCGGGTTCGGATGCCCTGGAGAGGAGCTTAGGAAAACAGCAGGGCCCAGGAGGTGGGGTATGAATGTAGAAAGTGAAGTGCAATGGCCACCAGCCCTAACCCCAAGCTAAGAAATTCTTCTGCTTTCCTCCAGTACTTTATCACCCACCTCCTGCCCCTCTCCAATCCCCAGATACCCTCCCCCTGCCTGCCTACAACAGCCAGAACCCACCTTCGTCGCCCTCCACTAGAGTCACTGATCACAGCCCATTTCCTTCACTGCACTGTAAGCTCCTTGAGACAACAGACCTGACTTCAATAACTGTCTATTCGGCTCCTGGGACAGTGCCTGCTACATAATAGAAGCATGTTATGTGAATGAATATTTCCAGAACATAAACTAATAATATTAACATGAAAGTTCTGCCTGGATTAAATTGCCTTTAATGAGCTAACCATTTACAGGATTGTTTCTCTGGGGAAATGTATTTCTTTTTCTGAACAGCTGATTTATAAATGAACTTGAGGACAACATGTTCATAGGTTGGAGGCTGCCTATTAAAACTGCATTTCCAAAGCTAAAAATAAATTAACCTTTGTATGCTGTGTTCTTTTGCAATGTTAACAGCCATGGCCATCATCCATGGTGATCACTATACAAAACCACGTCAATAGTTATAGTCTCAGAGAGTGGACCAGTCATCAGTGATCACGAGTGGCATTCCCTAGGCTAGACGATTTACATTCTTTGTCTCATTTACTTCTCCTTCCAAACATTTTGGGCAAATGCTACTTCTGTTTTACAGAAGTGAAAACTTAAGACTCAACCCTTTTCAGTATGTGCTATGGCTGAGCTCCTAAACCCCTCTGGTGCCTCAGTTTCCTAGTTATAAAACTGGGATAAAAGTGTTTCTTACATTATAGCTGTTGTGCTGATTAAAGACTTATGATGCCTATAAAGTGCTTAGAACAGTGCCCCATGCATACTAATCCTTCATTAAATGTTGAGACTCAGCTCTTTCTACAGGCCCAGGGTTTGCGCCTCAGTCCATCTCACAAAGTCCATGCTGTTTCCAGTTTATGATTAACATGTACTTGAAAGCCATAGAAAAACTGCTGCTACTAATTCACTTTAGAGCCCACATGCAGTCCTTCCGCCACCCTCTCTGCTCTGTGCACTTGCCTATTTCAATGAGATTCGAGGAAAAAGGGTTGGGAGTGGAGGACAAATAATATAAATATGTCAGGGCTGGAAAGGTATGCAAGGGAAAATGGAAGAGTCACTCTGCAGTGCTGAGACTCCCAGAAAATAGCTCTGAATTCAAGGATGCTGGAAGAAGGGTATCTGCTATGGGCAACAGGTGTCTGGTACCTCTTTGTAACCATCCTTGTCCTTTTGAGAGAAAGCACTTAGCATTCTCCTAGGTGCAGCCTAAGAGCTCTGAACATTCCTAAATCTGTATCTGTCACTCATCACTCTGATAGAAAAGTTACTTCAAATATGTTTCGTTTGACTCCTGCCTCTACCCCAGTTTCTTTCACGGTGGACAGATTACAAAATTGAGTCTTCCCTGCTTGTATGGTCTGTATTGCCAAAGAATTGCCTGTCCTTTTAGGGGAAAAAAAAAAAAAAGTAAACCTAACTGCTCCTACCTGAAGCTCTCTTGGAGACTTAGAAAAGAGCTTTAGCTTCACTGCAAATTATTGACAAAACCAGAGAATTTATAACATTCCTAAGTTTATCATTAATACCCATTTTGACTAGTTTATTTAGCAGTAGAAAATATGTTCTGATTGTCATAAATAGTTGCTACTCCATCATAATTTGTTCATTAATGAAGGAAATATCGAGGCTCCCCAATGACCTTGAAATTCTCAGGATGTCAAGTTAGATGTGGGTTTAGGAGAACCTGAGACCCATTGGTTTCAGTCCTGGAAGCTCCTCTTCTCTCAGTTCCCAGCTCAGGGAACTCTCTTCCCACCCTCCATATCATTTAGGGTCTCTACTGATCAATCCCCCCTTAATGCGTTCTATATTAATGCACCTTACCTGTGTATCTGTATGACACAAATATAATGTAATGGTGTTGTCTTAATACTTAGTTTCACTGCTTTCCAGGCTTACCACCTACTCTCTTCATTTATTCATTCAGCAGATAGACCCCAAATAGCCACCATAAGCCACTTACTGGGACAGGTGATACTGCGCAAGCACATTATCACTCACCGTCTTGTCAGCTCTGAGCTCAGAGTCCAACCACATAGTTTATCTCAGGGATCCTAGAAGCTGCCACACTATTCATGGCTAAGGCCTAGAGGCCCTGGAATTAGAAAGATCCATAGTTCTGCTTCTTTATCTCAAAGGGTCTCCCCAGTACTGCCTCCTACCCTTTGTAAGCCCCTTGTTCAACCTGGATTCTGTCTCCTGGCAGAATCCTGCCCCTCTCCACAGTTCTTCGAATTAACTAAGGCCTCTGTTGTATCATCTGCCTAGCTTTTTTATTTAAAATTTTGTATCCTCTGCACTCAGCGTAATACCTAGTACATAATAGCAACTAATTCAACAACTGTTTATTGGATGGTGACGAGTTACCCTGTGAGTAGGGTTGCCAGACTTAGCACCCACTTAAATTTGAATTTCTAATAAACCATGAATGTGGTTTCAGTACAAATATGTCCTGAAACTCATGGAAACCGTCCCTGGTGTTGGAGATGAGCTGGAAAATGTCTTGTCTCCTGGTCCAGTGAGAGAGACGGGCAGTGGAATGGTTCTTTAAACATAAAACGGCAAGTACAGTGACAGAGAAATTTTCTTGGGTGCTCCTTTCAGAGTTAAATAAACCTGGTCTTTTAAACTTTTGCCATAAGACTTGTTCCCTTTCCTTTAATCATTTTCTGAACCTTCTCAAATTTTAGTTGTGAGTTTTGTAAGTTACAGAAGAGAGAACACAGTGAACACAAAGCCCTCTGGCACATCACAGAGCCTGACCACGTCCTTCTCGAAACCTGCCACATTGCTCTTTGCTTCCCATTGTTATCAACTCATACAGCTTATGGTTCACTAGGGCTCCACAATCTTTTTGACCATGCCTTTGCCAAAATCAGTTCCTGTCCCTTCTTACTCTGAGGCACTGTGGTTTACATCCTGTGAGAGTTACTTTGTATGCTTCCTAATTGAACTTCATCCTTTTAATATCCTCTTTCATCATGCTAGACTTTTTGTTTTGATGTTTAATTTTGTTTCCCAGATGGCCAGCCATCCAATCCAACTTAGTGTCATAAGCAATTTCAAGAGCAAGTTTTCCATCCTGTCATCTAAGTTATTAAAGAAAATGAGACCTTTCCCTGTATATTTTGTAAGTTAACCCACACTCCCAACTCAAGCCGATCATGTCTACCCTTCCACCTGCCTAGTCACAGAGGCCTCTTATTTGATGAAGAGAAACTTTCTTTCCATCTTACTCTGGCATTGGATAGAGACTTATTCTGTTAATTGACTCCTCCTTTGGAATTTATAAAAGAATTTTGAAGTAGGCCAGCTTCTCTGTAACCTATGGACAAAGGAAACATGACACACACACTTGGAACCATTCAAAGGACCCAGTGGCCTGCTATCTGAAAAGAATCATCATAGAGCTCACTAAGGAAACCTTTGAATAACTTCCTGCTAGGTTGCTGAGAAAATATTCCCATCAGTGTGCATATTTCCCTCTAATTACGTCCACCCAGACAAGGATTTTAAAAATAAAAGTGTGACATGGACTCATCTGGATTATTTACCCAAATATATGTTGCAATTTATAGGCAAGCTCTCCTGCCAGTAATTTTATCCCTGCAACCCATTAGCTTATTCTAGAATAGGTCTCTTTTCCAAGCCTGAGATGTAACATACTTTGGGTTTTAAGTGGAAAAATAAATTTTAATATGTTTATCTGATGCACACTTGAAGTTGTTCCTCTGAAAATTCACATCAGACCAAGCTAGTGGGCCTAGCTTCAAAGAGGGAGGCACTTACAAGAGGTATGTTGTTAGAGACAAGAGTTTTCAGGGAACAGGGTCATTGTGTCCCTGAAAGACAGTCTAAGCTCAAGACATCTGTGGGGCAGGCCACCAGATAAGCATCCTGTCTCAAATCTGGAAGAGGCTCTAAAATTGCTTTATCTCTCCCTGTCTTTCTCTTTCTTTGCATTAATGGAAATTATGTTATGTGGTGTGACATACTAATATTTAACATATTTACAATGTTTATTTGCCTTTCCTACAAGACCATATCCTCTTTGAGGGCAAGAATTTTGTCCTTGTTTACTGATGCGTCCGCAATAACTATAACAGAGTTTAGCAAATATAGGTGCTCAAATATTTGTTAAAGAATGAATTAATGAATCATGAATGAATAAATGAATGGATGAGAAGACAGTTGTATCACTTACTTAGTGTTCATAATATGAGCCAATACTTCATTAGCCATTTGAATTTGAGAAACAGTGGGAGATAGTTTCATAACTAATAGTTGTGGGGGGGAGGAAGAGAAGGTAATATAGATAAGAAATATTTGACACTTATAGTCTCAGATAAAATTTGATCATCTGAAATCATCTAAATCTTAGAGCAGATATTTAAAAAGAATACTGAATAAGTGGAGTCTCCAACTGTACTACTATTATGGCTTATCAGATCTTAAATGATAAAGTGATTTCAGGACTGATTTGGCAAGATACTTGATTTCTTTGAAACCCCTGATTACTCCTCACCTCATGTATGAGAAGACTACAGTAGGCCCCCCTCTGTGTGTCTGTGCTCTAAGCCTCCCCTGCCTCTGAATGTGAGATCTCAGCTTCTCAGCCAGCCAGTTGTTCACTGAGTGCTTTCTACTTCCTGATCACTCATCTAACAAGAAGTAGCCAACCCTGAAATAACTATCACAGTGCCACTTTCCGCTTTCAGATATAAATGATAACAAAACAAGCACAATCTCTTAAACCATCTGTGATTTTTTTTGTATTTAAATTCTGGTGTAGTGTCCACATCCCAGTTTCATGATGCATAGCAGGTGCTCATCGAATATGTCTAAATGAAGGGTAACCCTAAAGAGGAATGTGAATTAATGTAGTTTAGAATGATTTGCAACAGAAAGGTTGAAAGTAAAAGGGACTTAACCCTCAGTCAGAGATGGAAAAATTAAATGCCATTCCTCTACTGATATGGTTATTGATCTTCTACTTTCGTAGCAGTTATCTTGTAATAATTGTGTTAGCATTGTAACTGGAGTCTCGTTAAGGATAATTTAGGCACGTTGGACTTTCACAGTCCCTAAAGGACTGGGGCGTGGAAGCATCTGCCTTCTCATGCTGTTGACTCTGGTGCAGTGCCCGGTGCCAAGTGAGTACTCAGTATGTGTGTGGTGACCGGTCAAAGGAGGGGATGGATGGGACAGGAACGGAGAATGGCTGTTTGGTCTTAAACACCTAATGAACTGCCGAGGCCTCTGCTTCCTGCTCGGTACAGTGAGGAATTTATTCAATCAGCTTTTCTCAGCCTCTATTTCACAGTCTACAAGTGTTCTGGGAGATGTAATGGATAATCTTAAAAAAAAAATCCATGGCAAAATTTGTTCAGGAAAATGCTGTGTCAAGGTAAGTTTCTTTCTCGAAAGACTTGTCAGAGCCCTCTCCTGTGAGGGTCCATTGTGAACCCCAGAAAGGGATTCAGTATGCTCGGTAGGGTCCCTGAGGCTCCCTCCCATGCTGACATTCTGTAAACTGGAGTGCCCCCACGTAGGGCTGACTTTATTGACCAAAGCAAGAAGTTCTGCTGTGCTGTAAATGGGTCACAATGTGACCGTGTATGCACATGCTGGCATTTCCATTTCTCAGTATGGAATTGACTGCTCTGAACGATTGCCAGGAAAGCAGAGGTGTACTACAGACATGCCTCTCACAACATCCTCAAGCCCCAGAATCTTCACTACTTCTGCCCTCAGCCCTGCCTGGTGCAGACCTTTGTCAACTAGTCGACTTCAGCTTCATTACTCTGAAGATATTGCTGCTGTGGTAGGAACCGCAGGTTATCATGCTAACAACTGGAGCACCCCTCGATTCACTGGGGCATCTTGCATATGGAAACCCTGGTGGGAACCTTCAGTATTCTCCCCAAAACTATATATGAGCTGCTGGGGCTTCTAGTGAAGCTCTGGAATCCCAGTTTCCATGGTGAATCCAGCTTTACCCTTTACTTAAAATATTTCAGGGCAAGTTCTCCTTGCTTAGCACCGACGGCTTTTATAAAATATCTGCAGCCATCCTTGCATTCTCACAGGTTGGCCTGTGAAGTGGAGTGGAGTGGATGGAGGCCACACCTCTTTGTAACAGTCTCAGCGAAGGATAGGTTGAGGGAGCACAAGCAAGGCCACCTGTAACACACAGGATGACTTAAGGATAAAACTCAAATGCCTTAATCCTTATGCCTCTGTTTCGCTCCATCTCCATGTTATTATAATTATCTCCAACTCTGTCATATTTTTGGTGCCAAAGAAATATTCATATGCTTTGTCAAGTCCTAAATTTGACAAGCTCTTGTGGGATCTCAAATCTGATATATTTTTCAAAAGGAAAATGGAGAATGTGCCAGGAAAGATGTCCTCAGCTGGCATGAGGACATATTAACTCCTTAGTCACCAGGGATGCCAGAATAGCACTAGATCTGAAAAATATTCGTGCTCAACTGTGTGTTGCATGATAATGCATTAACCAGTAAGGAAGGTATTTTGAATTATTTTTTAGTATAATAAATGTATCCATATTTATGCTATTCAATTCATTCATTCATGCATGCATGCATTCATTCATTCATACTAAGAGCCTACTAACTGCCAGGTACTGTTCTAGATGCTAGAGAGACAGCAGTGATCAAAACAGACAAAATCCTTCATATCACTTGCATTCTAAAGGAGGTGGGGGGCAGAAATTAAATTGAAAAGGCAATTATATATAATATGAGAAGATGTTAACTGCTGCAGAGAAAAATAAAGCAGAGAAGGGAGATAATGAGTGTTGGTAGAGGAGTTGCAGTTTTAAGTGGGGTGGTCAGGGAAGGCCTCAGTGAGAAGACCATCAAGTCTGACCTGAAGTTAGTGAGGGAGCGATGCTTAGCTGGGGCTTTGCTAGCAGAGAGAAGCACAGGCTAGGGCAGGAGTTTGCCTGGTGTCTCCTAGGAGCTGCGAGGAGGCCACTGTGGCTGCCGAGTGGCAGAAGATGAGGTGGTGGGGATGAGCTTGACTCTACCACTTCCTCCCCTCCCTTCTTCTGAACTGGATTCTGCCAGGGCTTCCATTTTGATGTCTTTTTCAGATATTCCTCCCATTACATTCTCCCTGAACATAGGCCAGATCCTTAGTCGTTTCTCCAGTGAATATCCCTGCTCTCTGTTTTTAAGCCTTACACCTGAGCCAGATAACGACACCTAAGTGTCGGGCGTGCGCATTGCGTTTTTCCCCAGCCTGACCATTCGGTGTGCTCTATGGTATGGTTTCTCTCTGGGCACCAGCTGTGTTCCGTATTAACACGTACGAACATTCTTTTCAACTTCGGTTAAGACGCAGCGCTCGGGTCCCTCTGCGTCTTTGTTCATGCCACTCCTCTTGCCCCAGTGCCCCGCCCACACCTCTGCCTGTATAATCCTCCGCCGGTCTGAAGGAGGCAGCTCTACTTCAGCTTCCTCTCCGTGGTCTCCCCATCACTGTCCTCTCATGATGATGCCCATTCCCTCTAGGCTTCTATCGCCTTTACTTGCCTCACATCCCATTTGGAACTTGGCATACTTATTTAGCCGTAGGATTTTTCTATTCTATACATGTTTGCTGAGCATCTGTTCTATGTGTATAGAACTCCGTGGTGTATTTTACAGTAAAGTGTAAGGACCCTGCATTTGAATCCTTGTTCTGCTAATTTCTAGCTCTATGGCCTTGTTCAAATTACTTACCTCTCTGAGCATCAGTTTCCTTGTCTGTTAAATGAGGATCGTAATACTTACTTTGTATAGGGTTGATGGGAAGATTAATGCTTTACTATATGTAAATTGTGTGGTACATTAATATAGAAATGTTAGCTGCTGTTGTCATTATATTATCTTATTTCCAACTGAACTATGCATAGGAATTGGATCTGTTGTCTCATTTCATTTTAGATATTCATTTCAGAGCTCACTGACTTATGCATGGATTATGGGCAGTAAATGTGTATTCGATGATGCTATTTTATGGCCAGACACAGGACTTTGCTGAACACCTAAGACCTCAGGGTACAGGTCATGTCATAATAAAGTTAATACAGGAATAAACCCGTTTGCTCTGTTCTCTAGCTCAGGGACCAGACCTCAGCTAGCTAGCATGAAGTGTAATGCTATTATCTGATTTTAGGAAATATTTATTAAGGCCTACATATCCAAATTTTGTAAAATACAAAATAAACAATTGCTTTATTAGGAGGAGAACTGATAATTAACTAAAATCCAGGAATCTGAAGAACTGGTATTTTGTTTTCTACAACCTCTTGTTTTAGCCACAGCAGGAAGGGTAGTGACAGGAGTAGAAGGAATTCCATTCCCTCCGCCACCTCCTCCCCTCCAGAGCCTGTCATAGGAACCCCAGCTCCACACTGAGCTCAGAGAGGCAAGGGGCTCCTACCCCAGCAGCACAGCATCCAGAGTTGTAAAGACATACTTACCAGGCGTCTTACAATCAAGTGGAAACGTAGATGTATTTGCCACTGTGGGCAATCATAGCACTAGTATTAATAATAAGACCAAAAAGAGCAGAAACAAATAAGGTGTTGAGTGCTTACTGTATGCTAACTCACTTTCTGGCACTAGCGAAATAGCTTCAGGTTCTGCAGGGGTCCAGGAAGGGAGCTGAGTTAATTTCGGCAATTTTATTTTATACCTATATTTTCTCATTACATTCTGTATTGTTATTGTTATCACAATTTAGTCACCTACTCTGAATGAATTTGAACAATATTCTCTCCAATTAATAATGTATAATGAAATGTAAAAATAATTATTTTTTCTCTCACCTCCATCCCCAATTATAACTTTCATGAAAGTGAAGAGTCTGACTTTCTAATCCATCGCTGTGTCCACAGCCAAGTTGTCCCATGGGTAGGGTCCTGGGTGCCTACCCCGGGCCCCAGGTTTTGAAATGGAGGGTTTGTAATGAAATGCTATACCTTATTTCCCCTCTTAGAACATTGTTGAAATTCAGTTTTAAAGTTTCTTAAGTGACTCAGTTCATTAATGGAGCTCAGATTTGAACTTAGACTTTTTGAGCCCATAACTCGTGTGTTTACTTGCTGTTCTATCATTAAATTATTCTTGCAATGTAAGCGCAGACTAACTCCTTTCAGCTGTCTGTCCTGAGCATTTACGGCCATGGAACGGTAAAGAAGATCCTGCCTTCAGAAATTCTGCTTTTTGTGTTCTCACCTGACCTTTTTCTGCCTTTGGGCAAACAAGGGATCTTGGTGGGAGAGGAGAGAGACTACTTTCTCCGGCCACCTCCTCCAGATATTGCTCAGAACCTGAAGTCACACAGATATACCTACTTCATTCTAGTTAGGCTGTAGGATATTAATATGGGGATTGAGTAGCAGGCAGAATAATAAGATAATAATAGTTGCTGTACTTACTTTATTGTTTATGAGAAAATTGGCAAGATCTAGAAAGAGAAGAAGTGCAAAATGTGATGCACTTCGGGGAGATGGTAGGGGACTTATGACAGAGCACTACCACTCCTGGACATTTTACCTTAAAGAAACGAAAATTTATGTTCACACAGAAACAGGTACATGAATGTTATAGCTGCTCTATTCATAATTATCCCAAACTGAAAGTAACCTAGATGTCCTTCCATGGGCAAATAAACAACTGATACATCCATACAATGGAATTCTACTCAGCAATAATAATTTTTTTAAAAAAGACTACAGTTACATGCAGAGCATGGATGCATCTCAAAGGCATTATTAATGAAAAAGCCCATCTCAAAAGGTCACATACTGTATAATTCCATTTATATGACATTCTGGAAAATGCAAACTATGGGGATAAAGAACTGATCAATGGTTGCCAGAGGTTCAAGATCAGGGAAGGGTGGCTATAAAGGAGTAGCACAAGAAAGGTTTGAGGATGATGGAATTGTTCTATATCCTGATTGTGGTGGTGGTTACAATATTCTATACATGGTTAAAATTCATAGAACTAATGGGGATTTAGTATTTAATAGATACATAGTTTCAGTTGGGAAAGACGAAAATACTGGAGATGGATAGTGGTAATAGTTGCACAGCAATGGGAATGTACTTAATGCTACCGAACTGTACACTTAAAAATATTTAAAATAGTAAATTTTATGTATATTTTACCACAATTTAAGTGAACAAATAAAATAACAAATTCATAGAAATGTACATAAAAACAATTCAAGTCAGTAATTAAAAAGTACTGTGAAAACAGAGAGTCCTGACGGTAATAATAAGGACAGGAAAGGGTGTTAGGTAGGTAAAAAAAATAGTGGTTCCTTCAGAATTCTGAGGTTCTGCCGCCCCCTCATAATCCGTAGCACAGGCCAAAAGCCACTTTTGCATCCTAAACCTTTCCACCTTTTCTCTCTGTGCCTTGGAGAGCTGCGTGGCATTTGGGCATTGATTCTTTTTGTGATTCAAATGTAAAAGCAGGAGTAATGGAATGAATATTTATGTGTTAGATTGTCAAGCTTTAAAGACAAAAGCCCCCGGATTCCTTGTCTCATGAGGACGGACCCTCCAAAAAGGACATATAATATCTGTCTCTGCAAGGTCACAGTGCTCGTTTGTCCTAATCTGCATGCGCTGATCAGACTTTTGCTGAATGAGGAGAACTGTTTCTCAGGGCAGCCAACTACTCAAGAAGGCATTTCCTCGCGTCCCTCTGCATTTCAGTAGAGCTGCTTTCATTTGTGTGGTATCATTCACAAGATCTAACTCTAGTTAACCTCACTAGGACCTGGTGACAGCTGAGCAGGAGATGGCTTTGTCTGTTGGTCAGCATAAAAGCCTGGATGCCATCAACATTTAGGAGAGTTTTTCTTTTGTCTTTAGAACCTGCTGTTTCTCCTGGTATCATGGCCTCAAAGACTTCTCTGCAAATATGTTTCCTCACTCACCATGGAAACTCCGCAGTGTTGGAGGAGGAGTCTTAAAGCAGAGGGGTTCTTCTAATGTGAACAGATGTTCACTCCTCATCTCTACCCTTCCAAATTCAGCCCCTCCTCCCTGCCAGCTTAAATCGAGCCTCCTTCAGGAAGCCTTCCAGGAAACCCAGCTGGTTGCAGCCTTAACCTTTGGGATTTCAGTGGCACTGATATGTGCACATACCATCTTTCATATTCTTGAGAGGTAGGGACAGTATCTGATGATGATTCTGTTCCTCCTTATCCCCACCCCACCCAACTCTAGTGCCTAAACCATCATCAGCTTCTCAGCTCCTCTCTCACTACCTTATTCCTTCTAACCTGGTCATCATTCTGACACCTCCAGGCCCTTTCTAACACAAACACCCAGTCTTGACACTCTGCTGGAATTCTTCAGTTGCTTCTGATAATGATGATGATAACAATAATAATAATGATAGTAATAATAACTAATATAAAGTATATTTGTCATGTGTCAGGTACTGTGCTATCACTTTGCCCAGGTTAACTGGTTGAATACTATGAACTTTATTAAGTAGGCACTATTATTAGCCCCGTTGTATAAATGGGGACACTGGAGCACAGATAAGTTAAGCAAGTTGCTTCAAGTCACATAGCTACCAAGCTGCAAAGCTGGGATTTGATCTCAGGAAGTTTGGCTCCAGAGGCCCTGCTGTTTCTTATCCTTTCTAGCATGAAGACTAAACAACTCTGCACAGAAATCAACTCCCTTTGCGATCCAGGCTCTGCCTCCCTCTTCAACGGCCTTAGCTGTTAGGTTCTTGCAGTCGTAAGCTCTCATCTCTGATCACGCCCAGGCCCTCTCACTGTCCCGTCTTTGCACAGACCATTGTCTCCATCTAAACACCGCTTTGCGCCTCTCATCTAGTTGGAAAACTCTTCTTCCAGATCTTAGTCTCTGTGCCACAGCCTCTGTGATGCTGTTCAGGACAGCTCTCTCTGCTCTGTGCGCACACCGCCGAATGGGCAGGTTGCTCCATAGTTCCCATCCCATGGTTCATTGCACCCTAGCCACACCAACCTTTCCCTTTTCCAGGCCTTTGTGTTTGCTGTTCCCCGGGCCTGATACACATGCCCGGTTCCTTCTCATTATTTAGGTTTCTGTACAAATGCCACCTTCTCAGAGAGTCCTTTTCAGGACAGCGAGTCTAAACTTGTCTTCCTACCGATCACTTTCTACTCAATGTAATAGCTGTTTCCATTCCTTTGTAGCACTTCATTTTCACTATTTGAAATCATCTGTGTTCCAGTTATCTATTGCTGCACTATAAACTACCTCAACACTTAGTGGCTTTAAACAACCATTTCATCGTATTTCACAATTTTGTGGGTCAGATATTTGGGCAAAACTTGGTGGGATCATTCTTCTGCTTCACGTGGCATCAACTGAAGTCAGTTAGTATTCATCTGGTGGCTGGGCTGGGCCGAAGGGTCCCAGATGGCTTTATTCTAATACCTGGAGCCCTGGCTGGAATGGCTGGAAGGCTGGGCTCAGCTGGGACTATAGACAGAATCACCTCCATGTAGCGGTTCCAGCACGGTGGCCTTGGGGTTGTTGGACTTGTTAGAGTGTAGACTGCTTCCCTTGGAGTGAAGTTCCAAGGGACCCAGGCGGAAACTGCAAAGCCTCCTATGACCGAGCCTTAGAAGTCCCAGAGTGTTACTTCTATACATTCTATTGGTCAAACAAGGCACCAAGGCACCAGGTCAGAATCAGGGGGAGGGGACTCAGACTTCACCTTTTGATGCAAAGAACAGCAAAGAATATGTGGCTGACTTTAGTCCACTACATGAAATTAAAAAAAAAAAAAGAAAAGAAAAAAGTCTTATTATCTGCTCCTGTCTTTACAATGTAAACTCTTAGAAGGCAAGATCTTATTATTCTCTAATGCTGCATCCCCAGCAGCCAGGAGAGTATCTACCCATGATAGATGCCAATAGATACTTGCTGAATTTCTGCACGAATGAAGGAATAAATGAATGGGCAAATGAATGAATGAAAAAATAAATGAATGAAAAATTGAATGAATACTTATATCTCTGACACTCTGGTATGGAAACTTCTTGAAAACAGATTCTGATTTTATTTTTTCATCTTTGTATCCTCAGTTCCTAATACAGCCCTCTATACTAATAGATGCTTGGTAAATATTTGCCAAGTGAATTAATGCATTTTAATTATTATAGTTAAAGGAGATAATATGAGTTATTCCCAGCACATACATAGGTGTTGAATTAACAATGCCTTATACATAGGAAAATTACTTTGCATATTTATTTAATAAATTAAATGAAATGGACCAGATCCCCACTTCCCTGACTTCTTCCCTTTCTCTCTGCAACAGTCCAGAGCCCTCCAGTCTGATCATCTTTGGATGAGGGTAGAGGCCTTTACTCCCAGCCTTCTGTCACCTTATTCCTTGTATGACTGCTAAGACTAATTCACTTTGAGGTCATTAAGATGGGGGCTGAGATGATGATCTGAACAGCTCAGAGGGTTGAATTCTGATTCCCTGCCGCTCTCCAGGAGGATCAAGTGAGATTACATTACTCTTAACATTCTGGCATTGTTTTGCCCCTTGGGCAAGTGTGTGCTTACAGTAACTGCTGAAAGCCATGTGTTGAATCCAGAGGGGCAGGGGGAGTTGGCCCTAGATATACCAGAATAGGAAGGATACCCTCACCAGGTAGCCCCACTTATGGTGCATGGCTTCCCTCCCCAGTAAATAGGAAGAGGACTAGTCTGCTAGCATTCGAGCTTGCAGTGAGAAGGCTCAGTTCTTTGGGGTCAAGTCCTACCTCACAACGTGGCCTTGAACAAACTTACTTGGCCTCTTTAGGGCTTCGGTTTCCTCCTTTGTAAAATGAGACCGATCACTAAGTTTCTTTCCTTTTTGTGTTTTTATTTCCCTATCAAAATCTATGTTTTTGTAATCCTAATCTGGGTAACTCTGGAAAAAGATTCCAAATTTAAGAAAGCCCTATGATGACCAAAGGTGACTAATAAGAAGTACCGTATAAAATTCCCTACTTTAAAATCAGACTGAGCTTTTAATCCAATGCTGGTCTCCTTTGTGTATTGGATATTAATTTTTTTAAGAAAATTTTTCTTGGGGTCCTCCCTGTTAAATAGATTTTAGAACTTCTGTTTCTTAACAGTACTAAATTTTACTGCTTCCCTAAACCCCAGAGAGCATTGATTGCCTCTCGGGTTAAAGAAGTGCCATATATAATGACCCACGGCTTGGGGGGAGTTTTATTACAGGGCATGTATTGGAAGCATCAAGGTATTTGTAATATTATTTTTAAAAACCTGTATTTTATTTAAACCTCACCGAGCCAAGACAAAAATTTTCAAAAGAAAAAGCAAGCTCACTTCTGCTTCTGCTTCTCCTTTGGCTGACTCTTGGCCCCCCAGACTGGCCCAGTTTAAGGAACAAATTAAGAGAACACAAGTTTTCAATCTTAGGGAACATTGCCTAACATAGGACATTTTTAGATATTAGAACTTCATCCTTATAAAAGCAGTTAATAATTTTGCAAATCCACCATGTGCCACATATTGTTAAGCGTTTTCCTACATATTATCTTATTAATTATTAAAAATACTTCCATGAAAATGGGGCTCCATAAATTAAATAACTTGCGTGTGTTCACACAGCTGGTTTGAGACTGAGCTGGGATTTAAACCTCAATTGTCTACTTCCAAGACCAGTGCTTTCCACAAGACCGTGTCTTCTCATTCTTCCAGTGCTGACTGGTTTCTCTGATTGTTTTCTTATGGAAGGTGCTTTATCTGTAAGAAAGAGTCTTGCTATTTTCTTATTTAATTCCTTTAGTTTTTCAATAGCTTTAATTCATTTTAAAATATTTTCTTCTAGTCCGTGGCTTGTCTTTTCATGATCCTATCTTTCACAGAGAAGCTCTTAATCTGACGAAGTCCAATTTACCTTTTTTCCCCCTGTGGATCATGCTTTTGTTGTTGTATCCAAGAAATCTTTGTCTGACTCAAGGTTACAAAGATTTTTCTCCTAGAAATGTTATAATTTTAGGTTTTATGTTTAGGTATACAATCTACTTTGAGTTAATTTCTGTATCTTTTGAGGTATGGAATGAAGTTCTCTTTTTGCATATGGATATCTAATTGTTGACTGTCCTATCTACACTGAATTGCCTTTGCAACATACATGTGTTGGTCTGTTCCTGGGCACTCTATTCTGTTATGATGATCTCTACTATTTATATGCAAATACCACACTGTTATTTACTATAATAAGACTTGAAGTCAGGCAGTATAAGTCCTTCCTTTTCAAAGTTTTCTTGTCTATTCAAGGTCTTATATCATTTCTCTAGTTTTTATTTATTCAGAGATATGTTTATAAAATAACATCTAGAAATCTAAACATAACTTAAAATTCAGAATTACTAAAGAGTGGTATAGAAACTTTCCATAATCTAGCTTCATCAGGAAATGAGGCACTCTGGGCATCAGATTCCATTTGGTTAATCAAAAATTATTCTATATACCTTACACGGATTCCAAATTAAAAAAAAAAATAGAATAGAATAATTTAGACCAGAATTGTTTTGGACATGATTTCAAATTTCACTGCTGTTTCAGAAGCTACTTTGGGCCCTAGAGTATCTTAGTCTTTGTGAGCACTGGCTGTCATTGTCCTGGGAAAAAGGAATTACTGATTAAAGAACATTTATTTGGTTATATTGCTGCTGCCTGCCACAGTATCTACTCTACTTTCGACTTGGAGGAAACCTTTTTCAAACACATGAAGTGTTATAATTGACAGTGATAGACATAGCATTCTGGTATCTGTCTCTCCCAATAAAGCATATCCCTGGTCTCTTTAAACTTGCTATCTGCTGGAGACGGTGAGGAGTACTATTAATTGAGCCAACTGATCCCTGATAATGTTAGCCATCACTGCCACTGTGTGACATTGAGCAAACTATTCTTCCTCTTTGGGTCTCAGATTCTTCATTTCCATCCAACCCTCAAAATTCTTTGATTCTTTTTGTAGTGTATTCATTCACTTAAAAATCACAACTCTTTGAAAAATAATTAAACAAAAACTCTTAATGCCAAAAAGCGCTGTAGTAAATTAAACTGGGATCCTTTTAAATTAGAAAGGAGTGGTCTTCGATGCAGTACCGATTGCCTAACACCGCTGCATATCTGCTTTTAACCATGGCCAACTCCTAGCAATTAAGATCACATT
Source organism: Pteropus medius (assembly GCF_902729225.1). Classification (NCBI taxonomy): domain Eukaryota; kingdom Metazoa; phylum Chordata; class Mammalia; order Chiroptera; family Pteropodidae; genus Pteropus; species Pteropus medius. The sequence continues at coordinate 1,498,849 of NW_024346692.1, read as the reverse complement.
CATGGTTCCTGGTACTGCGACATTTTGTGGTCCATGAAACCCCCATATTCTGAGAAGCTCTTGCGTTAGCTTCTTGGGTCAAAAGAAGGAGAAAGGAGAATAGCTCAAAGCCTAAACTACTCCAAAGGTTCAGAGCACTCCTGAGTTGGCAGGTAGGATTTTCAAATGCATCTCCAAAGTAAATGGTATAGTATTAAAACTAAGAAGGCTTCTAAATATCTACATCATCTATATAACCAAATATAACCAAATATAACCATCATCTTTAATACGCCAAGGCATAGCAGAGCTACTCGGGTCGTATTCTCTCTGTTTATTGCTATCCTATTAGAATGAGAAGCTTGGAGAGCATGAAGTATACTAGGGAACATAGAACATAGAAATGAATTAAAAATTATAAAGGGAACATTTATTGAGCCTATTTATTGAGAACTTACTGTGTGCAAAGTGCTGTGTGAAGAACATCTTATATATTATACCATTTAATCCTCAACGATCTTGGAAACTAGACCTCATTGTCTCTGTCTTACAAATGAGGAAATGATGCACAGAGAGTTCATGTTACTTGCCTAAGGTCACACAGTAGTAAGTGGCAGAGCAGGTCATCAATCTACATCTGTCTCAACCTGGGGTTTAAATTCTTAGTAACTATATCAGAAACTAGCTCTCATAACTTAGCCAGCTCATTTAGAGAGTAATTGAATTTTCAGTATGAATTACAGTGATCCAAAAACAACCCAGTACTGATGGGTCACTTTTGGATAAACTCAATGGAAGGAGGAACTCATGGAAGGTTTCCTGAGAAATTGCTTTGAGTTACATTTTGAAATGAAAGATATATATTGGCCTAGAGAGAAAGGTGAGTTCGTGCTGAGGGGACAGACTATATGAGACTATGAAGGTACAAATGAAAAAAATTGTGTGTTCAGGGAGCAAACATACAGACTTAGTCTTTGCAGAGCAACAGCCAGAAATAAAGCTGATGTCATAGGGGTGAAAATCCAAGAGATTTCACTTTATTATGATAGGCACTAGAGAGCAACTCTCGGTTCTTAAGCAAGGGAAGGAACATAATTAAAACTGTATTTGATTTTCAAATTTATCCCACAACTCATGTAGGATAAATAAATAGCTTTAACATGCATCAGGGAAGGTCAAGGGAAAATTTCTTTGCAAAACATATTTGATACCTAACAAATTATTTTCAGGATTAAGATATAGCTCACCTCACTAAGGCCCTGCAGCCTTGATAGTGCAATGACAATGTATTTAGGCCCCTAAATGGCCTGGAAGCAGATTTTACACAATTTTCAGAAATAAAGGTGACTAGCCCACCGCAGTTAAGCTAACAGCATGTTTCCGTCATCACTGGTATTGTGCAGTGTGTATAAATGGAACACACAAGGGTTATAGATTAAAGTCAGGGTTAGGCAAATAGAATACTCTCAACAATATGTATTAAATTGAGTTGATTGAAGTCCACTTTCTGACAGCAATTGCTGCTCCTCAGTGAGGGCTAATGTATTTGGTGAACTACAGTTGGGTTTGTGCCATTATAAATCCACTAATGCTAACTTAATATCTCTTCACATTTTCTGAAGCATTTTCTTTCTCTCTTCTCTCTCTTTCTTTCGCTCTCTTTCTATCTCTCCAGTTCCAGAGACCTAATGACTTCTCACCCCCTTTTCGCTTTGGGACTGTGCCCAATGGCAGCACAGAGAGGAATATTCGCAATAACTACGCAGAAATGCATTCCTACATGGGAAAGTTCAACCAGAGGGGTGTAGATGATGCATTGCTCTCTCTGAAAACAGGGTAAGAACTGCTTCCAAGCTCAGAGTCTTCAATATGTTTGTCATATTTATTACGCATACATTGAATCAGATGTACTGTGCTTGAGTGCCATACAGAGTTAAAGCAAAAAAATTTCCGCGTTAAACTTGATACTATAATTCAGGCCAGTGCACAAAGATCCCTATGCTATTATTTACTTCTATGTACTTTTTTTTACAAATGATATTCTGCTTACATTAATGTAACCATGAAATAGGAATTAAATAGATGTAAAAGCAGAAAGGATGAGTCAAGGGTAAGGTTCATGTGTTATGCATGAAATAAAGACTTGTTGACTAAGAGGTGAAAATGATAATACTGATGTCTTATGGACAAGGGAGAAATAAAAGGAGAAAAGGGTAAAATTTTTTGGACAACAAACAATAAAAATATGTTGACTGGTCTTCCATTCCAGCTTTTATTGGTGTTCTTTGATTCAGCTCTTACTTTAGAAAGAATTTGTCTATTAAAAGGAGCTCGTCGTGAACTGCAAATATGTTGCTTGCACAATCCCAGCTACATTGATCTCTTTATTCATTTGGCCTCCAGAAGCCACAGCTGACAAATAAGACAGACAATTGAGCATGATAGGTGTTGGGATTTGGGGGTCCAGGGGTCTTGTAGATGATTTCCTGTGTTGTATAAGTAGCAGCACTTGGACCTCCTGGTGGCTTCCGTTCTAGAAGAGCACAGTTACCTAAAATACTGTTATTTAAGTATTTAGGTGTGTTATAATAAGACTCTGTGTTATCACCATAAATCCACTACAGGTTTTAGAAGATGGAATTTGAACTTGAGGGTAGAACTACATTGGGTAGTCTGGCCTTTGGTACTTCACATTTATCAGTCATATTAGAGCTTTGGTTGGTTCTATAGGGTACTTATGGACCTTTCGAAATATATTCTTTGTCTTATACCAGAAAGGGCTAATTTTTTCTTGAGGAGGGATAAAGCTAACTTGACTGATACAAGTGCAGGGGATGATGCATTCCTTTCCGTTCTACAGACATCTCTGTTACCCATATGGTTATGTCTGAATTTCTTCCACTACCTTTGATGTGCTTAAAAGTTGGTTTTAAATATTGATTTATGCCTTCCCGCCCTTACCCCTAGTCTTACTCACTTCCGTACATATTCTCTTCTTGTAAAACACGAGATATAAATGAGGTTCTTACATATGTTTAGGGATTTAAGAGATCCGAGTTCTATGTTACACACTCTCGTAGTTTCACCCATTTGCTCTTAACACAAGCCTGTGCTGCCACCACCCCAACTACTCATTTTTCCTTGTGCTGAAAAGCAGAATATCGAAACCTTTCTGACCACTAAAATAGCATTGCACGTCTATTAAAGCACATACACCTACCTACACTTTTCCCCGCTCTGGACTGGAATGAACTGAGAAATGAAAAATGTTATATAAATCTAACCCTTGCTATTTGTTGTTATCATTGTGATGGTTACTTTTCATTATTTCTGTTATTATTTTTATTGATTCCTTTTTACTTCCTCTCCTTTTCAGACACAGCTTATGAGATGGCTTCAGGCCCAACTTACATTCTCATCATTCCCAGTGGGAGGGAAAGAACTCCTTCGACTTGAAATCACATAAAGAACAGCCTGGGATTTAGGTTTTAGATTCTGGCTGAGTTCCAACTTGAGCCTTCCTTTGACCCAGTTCTCCCCATAGTTTGCTGGAACCTTACTGCTTCATATTAATGGTCCCATAGGTAGTTTGGTACTAAAATTCCTCCACTGGATTTGGTTTGTTTGCTTCTTTCTCGCACAGGAAACTGGATGCCTTCATCTATGATGCAGCAGTGCTGAACTACATGGCAGGCAGAGATGAAGGCTGCAAGCTGGTGACCATTGGCAGTGGAAAGGTCTTTGCTTCCACTGGTTACGGCATTGCCATCCAAAAAGATTCTGGGTGGAAGCGCCAGGTGGACCTCGCTATCCTGCAGCTCTTCGGAGATGGTGAGTTAAAGAAAGGGAAAGTGCCTACTTGGCCTCTTCTGCTAGCCAGTCCAAAACATCGGCACCTCTTCTTTTTTCATTCATCTAACCCCTGCATTTCCAGCCATAACAAAGTACCACGAATAGAGTGGCTTAAATAATGGAAATATATTGTCCTATAGTTCTGGAGTCCAGAAATTCAAGATCAAAATGTTCATTGGTTTCTCTTGAGGGCTGCAAGGGAGAATCTGTTCGATTCCTCTTCCTAGCGTATGGTGGTTTCCTGGTGACCTTGAGCGTTCCTCGACTGTAGATGCCTTACCCCATCTCTACTTCCATGTCCAGGTGGCCTCTCTCCGTGTGCATGTTTTCCCTTTGTACGTGTCTGTGTCCAATTTTCCCCTTTTTTAACTACACCAGTTACATTGGATTAGGGCCCCGCTCTATTCCAGAATGGCTTCATCTTAACTAATTACATCTGCAGTGACTCTATTTCCAAATAAAGTCACATTCCAAGGAACTGGGGTTAAGACTTCAACATATGAATTTAGGGAAGGTCACAATTCAACCCATGACAGGGTGAAAGATGAGACAGAGGATTAAAGTAGTTGGTGAAGGAGCTGTGTTTCAGGATTGCAGGCCATCATCAAACCTTCAGGAATAAAGTAAGAGAGGCTGGCATTAGATGTTCTGAACAGACATCTCACATGTGACCAAAGTAGATGGAACTTTGGAAAGGTCTCTGCTTTTTATGTGCCCAGAGAAAGAGCAGAGAAATAATCAACTTGTGGCCATCTACTCGTTCTTCCCTCTTTCTCTCCCATCTTGCTCTCTTTCAGCTGGAAGAGGTAAGAGGCAAGGCTCAGGTCCTCAGAGGCTGACATCATAAAATATTCCCCAGTGACATTCCAGCAGCAGACTGAGCAGCCAACCTGCCTTGAGAAAATTTCATCTCCTATTTCATTATAGCATATCTTCTGCATCCCTTTTCATTTTGTCGTTCAACGTACCTCCTTCTCCTGTTAGCCTCACGGAAGCTAATCCAGTTAGGGATGAGCAACTTGACTCTACTTGGCCCCACAGGCCATCAGCCAAGCAGTTCTCTAAATCACCTCTGCAGAATCTTTCCTGCTAGGGATAAGAATCAGAAGAGTACAGCGGAATTTCAGACTCCAGGTGGAGTCGGTTGCTCCACTAGTTAGGAAAATCATAGTTTGATCAAAGAAGTGAGTAAAAAGTGACTTGATTAACATTGGAAACAGGAGGGCATTGTGGCTGGAGTGTTAACCAGACATTTTGGTATAAGAGCTTCTGTGATTTTTAAGTAGCTGTCACTTAAAGACAATAACAGAGCTCTATCTCTAAGGAAGAGCAGCAGCAGATGATTTATAAAGGTGGCCAAAGCCCTAGTCAGACTATGCAAAGTTCACATTTGAAACCAAACCAGAACTGCTAGAACTAGTGATTTTCTTTATGAGATTTTCAGAATTTTACTCGTCTAGAATTGCATGCATTCGAGGGCACATGGTTGGTTTGTTTGTTTGTTTGTTTTCCTTTTGTCTAGGATTTCTAAATCCTAGTAACCAGTGAAATGAATCAAGATTATTAAAACCTGACATGAATTGAGATTATCAAAGGTCCCTCAAGCAGTGTCAAAAGGAGGCACGTCTGAATTTAGTGGTCTCATTTTATTCATGTTTACTCCCCTTTATATTTTCCTCTACATAAGAGACCAGTAAGTCCGAGGGCCCCTATGGAATCAATCAATGTCTCTGTTGATCTCTGTCTCTCCTCCCCACACCCAGTCTGCTTCGTTCAATTTTTTAAGAACAGTTTTCCGAATCACTTGTTTGATGACGTTATTCCTCACTTTCTACAAAGTAAAGTGCTAAGTGCTTAGTCTGGTGCTCAAGTCCTTAGCAATTTTGCCTCGACCTTTTTTATTCATCTTCCTTTGCCTACTATTATTCTGTCTGAACTGTTCTGCATGCTTTTCCCTAAACAAGGCTTGTGATTTCCCACCTTCCTCCCATCAGTGATGCTATTTCTGCTGCCTGGAGTGCCTTTTCATACCGTATAAGTTAAAATTCACCCATTCACCATGCCCGCCTCCAAGTCCTGGCTCCCACATGAAAACCCACTGGCCACCCCCCCACACACACAAAATTACTCTAATTTGAACTCTTGTTACCTGCATATAGCTTATCATATCAATTATTTATATACTAATTTACACTGTATAGATAATGGAAGGCAGAGGTAATGTCTCATATCTTTGTATTATCTGCAGTACCCACATTAAGTTCTCATTGAATACTCGTAGACTACATTGACGAATTACTTTTTATTGGTATTAATAAAATTACTGTTAACTTTATTAATTTTCTTTCTTTATGTCTCTGTCTCTTTCTTATGTTTTTCTCTCTCTTCCTAATACCCATCATGTCTCCTTTCCTCTTCTCCTCTCCTCTCTTCTCTCTTTACCTATTCTCCTTTCTGCCCCGTCTCCAGGGGAGATGGAAGAGCTGGAAGCCCTCTGGCTCACTGGCATTTGCCACAATGAGAAGAATGAGGTCATGAGCAGCCAACTGGACATTGACAACATGGCGGGTGTCTTCTACATGTTGGGTGCAGCCATGGCTCTCAGCCTCATCACCTTCATCTGCGAGCACCTTTTCTACTGGCAGTTCCGGCATTGCTTTATGGGTGTCTGTTCTGGCAAGCCTGGCATGGTCTTCTCCATCAGCAGAGTAAGTGCTTTGATGCGGGTACCTGGGGCCTATGAAGGACGGCTTAGTCTGGCACTGTACAAAGCAGAGAGACCCAGCGGGGCACTCGCTCCAGCCTTATGTTGCTAAAGCAAGAAACCACATCCTATACATTTCCCCAGGGGTTGGGTGATATAATTTCAGGTAGCTCAAAACATAGGCAATGCTATTTTTCCTTCAAGAAACAGCTTTCTGTGTAGGGTTGGGAGCATTTGGTTCTCAATAAGACCTATCAAAATAAAAAAATTGACCTTTTAACAAATGTTTTTCATCACCATTAATTAATTCTATATAGGCTATATTAATTATTTAATCCTTTCTAAAAAATAACATTTCTAAATCACATTTCTAAAATTCACAGTTTTATTTAAATAGTGAAATGTAATATATCTCTCTTATTCTAACATACAAAGGTATATTATTGCTTCATTGTTCCACTCTGTGTTTTAACCATGTATGAGTTATGGGGAGTTAAAGAACTTAACAGAACCTTCAGAAAAAAGTCCTAACCCATAAGAAATTTACATTCTAGAAACTTCCTTAATTGGAAGAAAGTATAACTCTAAAGTTGTTCTTTATTTAGATTTCTTCTATGTTTCTGGTCCAAAGTGAGGATTCAGAACAGTTTTGAATATGAACAGAAGGTCATAAGGAAGAGCGAAAAGGGGCGGGGGGGGCATCTTTTGATTTTGTTAATAAAGTTATGGGATTCATTCATGAGAAGTGAACTCAAATGTCCTTTTGGAATAGAGTTCTGGATTTCAGATATGAGCTACTTTGGCTCAAATGCAGTTATATAAGAAAATGAATTTCTCATTAAATCATTCTACCTTTTGATAATTTTCATGTAGTATTTTAGTGATAGAGAATAATTTCCTCTCTGGCTATTAGTTGATTCAGGCTGTTGAGTAACACAGAAGCAGGAGGATGGAACTTGTGGCCCCTGAGTCATGTTTTATTCCTTAGGTGGCCCTTCTCTAAGGTCCCACATAGGGTGATGGCAGAAACAGTGAGAGCTGGTGACCCGTAGTAGAAATCATAGCCCTTAGACATAATCGGTGCCTGTGGAAGCAAAATGTGTGGCATTTTCCCCTGGCCCTAATCCAGAAGGTTTAGAAAGGAGGCCTGAGAAAGAAAGTAGAATAACCTTACCTTGAAGACCTTCTATCTCCTTGCTGCCCTCTGGGACAGTGAGGTTTATCTCATCTAAACCTTCTTCTTTGCTATTTAGCTGCCATTCTCCTTCCTAACTTCCTCTCCTCTCATCTCCATCCACTGGGACAACTTCCCGTTCCAAATTAACCCCCTTTGTTTTAAAAACACAATTCAAATGGCCTCCTCTTCAAATATCTTCCCTTGTCAGGGAGAAAGTTCCATATTTGTCCACCTTTCAAGGCAGGGAGCAAGAAATTAGCAGGAGGCTGGCTTGACCTTAGATTTGAACCCAACCCATTCCCACTCCTGGACTGCTGCTGTTCTTGAAGGCCCTATTCACAGGGAGTTCTCGATCAATACTAATGTGTTAAGATGTTAATGTTTATGATAAAATTAAGTGAGTGAGAAAGTATAAGAAGGAAACCAGGAGCTAAAGAGAAAATAAGTGAGAGAATTCAACAAGGGAATTATTTATTCCTCTTTAGTACTTGATATCTGCCCCAGCTCTTCCCTCCCACAGTGCAAGGCCCAGCAGGAGAAAAATCCTTTTCTGACCCCAGGGCTTCCTAATTTTCTCTGTGAATTTGGTTCATGCTTGGCTCAAGAAGAGAACTGCTCAGCTGTTATTTGGTGATCAAAATTCTAAAAGCTGCTCAAAATTTGTCAGAGCTGGAAAAGAGTGACAATTGTGAGCCACTGAGCTCCCCTGTGCTTCACTGCCGGCCAAGGGTGGCCAGCCAGAGTAGAACAGTCTCAACATCTGCAGAACATTGCTGATGACCTCCGGGAACCCGACACTATTTTTTGCTATTGGTTGATACCAGGGCATCATCTTTAAGATGTGAAAACCTGGGCATAGAAAAGAAAGTGAGTGCAAGTCAGTAACGTAAGTCAAGGCAAGAATGTCATGCCTTGCGATTTCTTCCTGTTTGCTCAAGTCACTGGGTGTAGCCATGCCCCCTCTCAAGAGCCAGGCCACACGACCTTAACTCATGATAGAAGACCTCCTAAATGCAGGGGGATAAATCAGGCAAGCTTCTAGCCATGTCTTTCTGTGAGTATATAAGACTGTCTTCCCTGACTTTTCTTACTCAGTTAGGCAATTACTAAGCGGGGAGAGGAGAGCGTTCTTTATAGTCACTTTTAGCCTCACTGGATAACTAATCCAGCCATCCTCTTCTTCAGGGTATCTACAGCTGCATCCATGGAGTGGCTATCGAGGAGCGCCAATCTGTGATGAATTCCCCCACCGCGACCATGAACAACACACACTCCAACATCCTGCGCCTGCTCCGCACGGCCAAGAACATGGCTAACCTGTCTGGTGTGAACGGCTCCCCACAGAGCGCCCTGGACTTCATTCGTCGCGAGTCATCCGTCTACGACATCTCCGAGCACCGTCGCAGCTTCACGCACTCTGACTGCAAATCCTACAACAACCCTCCCTGCGAGGAGAACCTCTTCAGCGACTACATCAGCGAGGTAGAGAGAACTTTTGGTAACCTGCAGCTGAAGGACAGCAACGTGTACCAAGATCACTATCACCACCACCACAGGCCCCACAGCATCGGCAGCGCCAGCTCCATCGACGGGCTCTACGACTGTGACAACCCACCCTTCACCACCCAGCCGAGGTCCATCAGCAAGAAGCCCTTGGACATTGGCCTCCCCTCCTCCAAACACAGCCAGCTAAGTGACCTGTACGGCAAGTTCTCCTTCAAGAGTGACCGCTACAGTGGCCACGATGACTTGATCCGCTCAGATGTGTCTGACATCTCCACCCACACGGTCACCTACGGAAATATCGAGGGCAACGCCGCCAAGAGGCGTAAGCAGCAATACAAGGACAGCCTGAAGAAGCGGCCGGCCTCGGCCAAGTCCCGGCGGGAGTTCGACGAGATCGAGCTGGCCTACCGCCGCCGGCCGCCCCGCTCCCCTGACCACAAGCGCTACTTCAGGGACAAGGAAGGGCTACGGGACTTCTATCTGGACCAGTTCCGCCCGAAGGAGAACTCGCCGCACTGGGAGCACGTGGACCTGACCGACATCTACAAGGAGCGGAGTGACGACTTCAAGCGCGACTCGGTCAGCGGAGGAGGGCCCTGTACCAACAGGTCTCACCTCAAACACGGGACGGGCGACAAACACGGCGTGGTCAGCGGGGTCCCGGCACCCTGGGAGAAGAACCTGACCAACGTGGAGTGGGAGGACCGCTCTGGGGGCAACTTCTGCCGCAGCTGCCCCTCGAAGCTGCACAACTACTCCGCCGCGGTGGCAGGGCAGAACTCGGGCCGGCAGGCGTGCATCCGCTGCGAGGCGTGCAAGAAGGCAGGGAACCTGTATGACATCAGCGAGGACAACTCCCTGCAGGAGCTGGACCAGCCGGCTGCGCCGGTGGCGGTGACGTCCAACGCCTCCACCACCAAGTACCCCCAGAGCCCGACTAACTCCAAGGCCCAGAAGAAGAACCGAAACAAACTGCGCCGGCAGCATTCCTACGACACCTTCGTGGACCTGCAGAAGGAAGAAGCCGCCTTGGCCCCACGCAGCGTGAGCCTGAAAGACAAGGGCCGTTTCGTGGATGGGAGTCCCTACGCCCACATGTTTGAGATGCCAGCTGGTGAGAGCACCTTTGCCAACAACAAGTCCTCAGTGCCCACTGCCGGACACCACCACCACAACAACCCCGGCAGCGGCTACATGCTCAGCAAGTCGCTCTACCCTGACCGGGTCACGCAAAACCCTTTCATCCCCACTTTTGGGGACGACCAGTGCTTGCTCCATGGCAGCAAATCCTACTTCTTCAGGCAGCCCACGGTGGCGGGGGCGCCGAAAGCCAGGCCGGACTTCCGCGCCCTTGTCACCAACAAGCCGGTGGTCTCGGCCCTTCATGGGGCTGTGCCAGGCCGTTTCCAGAAAGACATCTGTATAGGGAACCAGTCCAACCCCTGTGTGCCTAACAACAAAAACCCCAGGGCTTTCAATGGCTCCAGCAATGGTCATGTATATGAGAAACTTTCTAGTATTGAGTCTGATGTCTGAGTGAGGAAAGAGGTTAAGGTGGGTACGGGAGGGCAGGGCTGTGGGCGTGTGGTGCGCATGTCACGGAGGGTGACAGGGGTGAACTTGGTTCCCATTTGCTCCTTTCTCGTTTTAATTTATTTATGGGATCCTGGAGTTCTGATTCCTTCTGAGGGCAATCCTGGCGACCAACACGGTCTCTCCTCCCTTTCCATTTCACTCCTCCTTCCTCCATCTGTCAGTCATTCCTGGTTCCATTAGAGGATGCAGTGGGCTCACTCAGCAGGAGAGGCCAGAGTGGAGAAGGGAAGCTGCTCGTGAGCTTCCTCCGAGCATGTGAGGCTTCAGAACTCTGTCACCCACTTCGAGTGAAGCAAGGAGAAGCAAAAGGAGGCCACGTGAGCACAGGATAGCTCTTTCCAAACTGATCTTTATGTTTTGATGAGGAGGCAAAAATTCAAATAAGACCGTTTATCATACTTGCCTGTGAATGTAGAGCGGCTTTTGCTAAATTCTTTTTGCTTAGATGGCATCTGTTGAGGGATCATGTGCCAAGCAGAGGGTGGGAGGCCATGTGTGTTGGTATATAAGCCAAAAAAAAAATGTTTACTTCAATTCCATGAGACGCATGACTGGTGAACTGGAACAAAAGGTCATTGGAGGATGACAGGAATTGCATCACAGCCGTCTTTCATGGATGGACTGCGTGTGCATGTACAGCCGTGTACGCTTACACACGTGTAGTCTATACATGCATGTGGTCAGGGGCCTATAGATGTAGAGGAGGCAACCTTGACTCTTGTTTCTTTCAATATCCCTAAGCAACATGCTTGTTTTGGCTTATGTACAAACAGAGATGGTCATATGTTACCTGAATTTTGGCTGACTCTCCCCTTCACCCTTCCTGAATGAGGAGAATGGAAGTTCTTGAAAGAGAAGATTCTGTGGCTTGGACCAAAAGGTGGTGAACAGTCCTATAAGAGCAAGGTACAAAAGTAATTCCTCAAATTGCCAATACTTAAAACCCGTTTTGGACAAGGACTTGCCAGGAAGGCTAAAGGGAAACAGAAGTAGCCATGATTCTTTTGCCCACGCTTGGGAGCAAAAACAATTATAAAGCTCTTCGAGCTCTTTAGACCCCCAGTTGGTCACGGTTTCGGGAGGAGCTAAGTAAGGCTTTGAAGAATAGAGGAGTCATTTGTGACAGGGTAAGTGAGAGAGGGGGATGTTTTCAATGCTTTGATCCCTTCTTACTTAACCTGGAGCTAGGAGAGCAAGCTTTTTCCCCCAGAATTGATCACAAATAATAGGGAACAGACAGTTACGAGGACCGAGCTTGCTTGAGCACAGCTCAGGAGGCATGGAGAGAAGGGAAGAGATTTGGAACTGGGAGGGTGGGAGGGGTGGGACTTCCCCGCTACCCTGTCGGGTCTGGCTCCCTGAGAAGTGACATTGAGCTCAGTGTGAACACTCTAGGTAGAAGCCCTTCCACCTTTCTGCAACACCTCCTTCCCTCCCAGATTGTACCATTCGAGAATAAAAAATATATATATATATAAATATATTTATATAAATATATATATATATATATATATATGTAAAACTCCAGGGATGAAGGTACTGGCAGATGTGATGCCCCTTTCACTAAAAGTTGGAAACTTGAGAAAGGAAATGAATATTTGGCACTGCCAGTTCCGAAACTTGGGGTAGGGGTGTTCCGTGGGTCAGTTCCACTGCCCTGCCATCCTCCCTTCACACAGGGTGGCAGCCAGAGCTGTTTGTTCGGAAGCCTGACTGCAGGATCTCCATGTTGTACACAGGACACATAAACCAGAAAGGTGCTCATCCTCCTCTGGAAGGAAGCTGCCATGTCTCTTCAAGTCACACCCTCCAGGGCTGCTCTTTGCCTTCTGTTTGCCCTGACTCACTACCCTTCCTCATTCCCCGCCCTTGACTGCGGGCCCCGCCCTCCTCCTTGATTTTTACCTCAGTATCTTTCATTTTAAAGCCAACTGAAGGCCTTGTAAAGCTTTGTTTTCTTTCTAAAACGAACCTGGGGGCAAGGGGCTGAACCTCTCACAAATTTGGAGAGAGGAGCACGGAGTGCTTTACTTTAGATTCAAGGAAAGACTTTGAGAGAGAGGACAGAGGGCGTGAGGCACCTCCAAGAGGAAGAAGGAGAAGGGCCATATAAACATTGCTTCACCCTGACTCTGTCCACGGTCAGGGGCTCCTCCCCTCACTCTTCCTCTTACCTCACCCCTTTCAAATAAAAAAAAACCAAACCAACTAACCTAGCGAACAGCAATCTAGAACAAAGGGGGCTCTGTCAGTCTCCACTGGTGACAGAAATCAAGATGGTGTTTATTTCATATGTAAATATTTTGTTTTCTAATTAATTTTGTATAGATAAAGTGTTCTCTTGTGAGTATCCAGGGTGTTGGGCTGGAGGGAGTGGGGTGGGGATGGGAATGAAGGGAGAAAAGTGTTTTGTTATGGGTTTTCATTTTCCATTGGGGGAATTGTTTCGTATGGCTTTTGCTTTAGGGTGTCTGGAAAAAAGTGAATGCTAATGGAGGCCACTGTGGTGAAGACCAGGGAAAAGGAATTCATGTCCATGCCTCCCCGCCTCACCAGTCATCTTACTGGTCTGTGAGAAGTGTTCATGCCCCTCGGCCTGGGATTAGCAAAGGGTCCAGTTTGGCTCCAAACAAACCCGGGGTCCAGCTCCTACCTTCTAGGCAGAATGTAGATTACCAGCATTTCATGCAAAGTCAAGCTGGAGGCACCATATTTTCCCTGTCTGTATCTAGGGTAGGAAAGATTCCCAGGGCTTAAACCAGAATTGAGGTCAAATTAACCTCTTACCCTTGATGTGGCTGAGAGGTTTCAGAAAGCTCAGCCCTAAGTCACTCTTCTTTCTAGCACCTGGGCACTGCCCCTCTCCCTGCCCCCACCCTCGCTCCTTGGAAATCAGCACAGCGAGTACACCTAGAAAATTTCCACTAGGTCTACTTTTTGAAACGTGTGATATCTGGTTACAAGGAGGTAGCACTAGATACTTGTCTTACAAATTCACGTGCTTTCCGAAAAGATTACCAGACCCTCTCAAAATCCAGTGACCAGATGATTCCCTTAGAAAGGTTGCAGGTGTTGGTTTTAGAGGCAGAAGGGTGGGTCTGTGAGCGATGGTGCCATCAGTGACTTTATATTTGCCTGTCCTCATTTCTGCCATCAGGAGGGTGCCGTTTGCCTCAAGCCAGGTATTCATAACCTGACCTTGGGTTAGCCAGACAAATAGAATTTCTTTTACTAGACTTTTGGCTTTGTGAAGGGTAGCAGCCTCTCTCTCTTTACCACAGGCTGAAATTTCCAAATGCATTTACCCAAGATACTATGTTACATTTTTTCCTATGTTCCCATCATCAAAAGCTGTCAGTTGGATAATTTTATCTTTCTAAACCCCCCTTTTTTTTTGCCCCATTTGGTCCCTTCTCTCCAACTGGATGATCGAATTGGGACCTAATCAGATATTCATGGCCTGCTCAAGAAAACGTAAAGAAAGGAAGGCTGAGCATCATCAAGTTCTAGGTGTTACTTTATTCCAAAATAACAAACTAGTAAAATGCATGAGGATGAATGCATCAATAAGCCCCATCTGTTCCACAATGGGTCTGGACAAAGACGTAATCTACAAAACTGTGAGATTCCACAGACACCTCAAGAGCACCAATTGTTCCAATTTTCTTTAGAATCCATGCTTTCTATCTTTTTGTGTCCACTATTATTTCCTTTCACTGCGGAAGAGGGTTGGTGGGTGCAGTCCTGTATCACTTTTTTTCAGCGATGATGCTTAAATCTCAGCATTTCTACCCACCTCAGCTAATCTGATCCTTGAATTTGCCTGCGTCAAGAATGTGCACACCGTTCAGAGTGATGCATGTACAGTGGATCTTGTAATTTCAAAGTATGTCACTGTGTATTCTCATACAGAATGTAGGAAACATCCTTCCCTGTACTGGCCACCCGTGCTGTGATTGGGGGAGGGGGGATCCCAGATGATTCCATTAAATGTTGGTGGTGTCAGTAGTGCCAAAACGCATGTGTAATGTGATAAAATAGGAGTCATCTATATAATTAAATGACTATCACCCGCCCAGTCTTCCGTGGCCATCAGGATTTGCCCAAGGGGGAATTCTCTGCATGGGAGGTGAAGAAACTGTGTTACCAAAACTGCAGTGTGCTGGTCACCTGCACATCTCATTTAAGAACTAGGGTTTCTTTGGGATTTTTTGTTTGTTTGTTTGGATGGTTGATTTAGTTGTTTCAAGATTTAGGGACAGAATAACCAGATTGTTGGGGCATTAATAGCCTTTGGAAAAAAGTTATTCCAGAACTCACTTTATTCTTTGAATCCCCATCTCTCTAAAAGAGCCCTGTCATTGCTTGACACCCTGTGTGTATCTTCTTGGTATGTTAAGAATGATTCAAATGTATGCAGAAATAATACAACTGCAGTGCTATTGATGAATGCATTAGATGTTTCCAGATATCGTGGCCATAACTTATGAGCTCGCTGAGCCCAAAGCCATATAAGAAATGTGTGCTCAGTAGACTGCCAAATACTTTGGTAGAGCATCTGCTTTTCTTCACTGGAGTGCCAGAGACTCTTCTTCCTGTCTAAGGAACTCTTTATGAATGAGAAGCAGCTAAAAGGGGGCAGTTATACTGGAATGGGTCTGGCTTTACAAATGATATATGGTCCCTAGTGTGATTTCGGAGGTCCTGAGAAGACCTACCCTTTCCATTCCCCACCCCACTCCAACTACTGGCTTCCCGTAGATTTAACACTGAGCTGTTCATCTCTCATTTAAATGAAACGAGGAAGGATGACATATTAAGCCATATTAGGGATTTATACACTTAAACACCTAGTGTACATTAAGATCCTCATTTCTTTTCCTGGGAATAAAGTAATGATACAGGAGAAGACAGAAAAAGCAAAGAACTCTAAGAGTACCAGAAAAGCGAGTAAAGATACAGGTTCTAGGGGATAAATACATTTAAACCACCTCATCCTTCACCTGCTTTTATTTAAGGCTCATGTGACACAGGAATGAGACTCCTAGCTAGGAATTATTTTCAATAAGCAGTCACAGGAATGCATAGTTTATGAATTTCTAAATTCAATACCTTGTAAGGCAGGTTAAAGACTATGACTTTTTCTGTAGAAAATGAAAGATTGATGCTTATCCTCCATTCCTTACAGGTTACTGAGTGGGCAGCTAGAAAGATCAAATTAAATTGATGTTATAATAAAAAGTTACCTTAATTATCTGTTCTCTGTTCAATTAATCTTCCAATTCAATTAATCTTCCAATTTAGCTGAATCGTACTATATGTTATACTTCCCCACCTCCACAGGGGGTGTGCGGTGATCCTGACATATACTTAACTGTTAAGGAGCTACTGGACTACCGGGTGTTACTTAACCAGTAGGCAGTTCTTTTTTAGACCTGCCAGATATTTGGGACATCACTAAAATGTAGATTTGTCAGTCTGAGAACTTTTAATACTGATCTAGACCGAGTATTCCATCCTACTTTGAGGGTTCCAGTATTATATAAACTCACAGGCTATCTGAATAACATCCCACCTCCATCTCATTCCAACCACATTGGCAGTCATGCAGGGGCCCTGTGGGTTCTAGAACTTAAAGTATATAGACCTGTTCTCATGACCAAGACCCCCTGCCCACCCTGCCCTGGCAAAAATCCTTAAATGAAAGTCAGTGCTCTTTCCATGCCTTGGAGAGGTTAGTGAAGTATGGGACTTCTAATGTACAATAATGAAGCAAGGAAAAAGAATTTTGCCCAAAGAGTAATGGGTTAGGATAGCAGTGTTGGGAATTAGTGGGAAAAGTTAGAAATCATCCACATTCCTCTGCCGGTGTGTCCATTCGCATCCATCTCAGAGCTCATCACAGTGAGTTTCTGGTGCTGTTCTGTGCTTTAAAACATAATTGCTGGTGTGGGTATGAGGGCGAGGACTCCCGGTGGGAACTGAAGGTGGAAAGCAGAGTGAATGAGTAGAATTTCCCATAGCCTTGGGACTCCGGTGTGTAGAACAGTGTTTGGGGAATTTAAAAGCACAGCACTAAGCCCACTATACACCTTTTATTTTAAAGATTTGGTCTCCATACCTTAAACCTGAACTCTCTTTGTTTGTAATTATTCCAGCATTGTGATTTAGGGGGCGGAGTACTATGCAGGAGAAAAAAATAAAAGCTCTTTAATGTAGTTAAATGTGTTATTTGAATTAAACCAATTCCGTTGAGCACATACTATGTTCCTGGGCTGGTGCTGTAAAGAATAAAAAAGACTTTAAAAATAGAGTACATTATACTCCTGTATATTATATGAATGCTAAAGTATAAAGTACTTAAATGTATATGGTATGTATGCATAAATAGGTATGTATAAATTAATATATTTATACATGCAGGCTTATTTTTTCGGGTTTCAGGGTGTGGGTCAAAGATATTATCCATTCTATTATTTTTAAAAATGCTGCAAGGATCCAGCTCTCCCCATCATGGCCAGGCCTAGACCTCTTCTTTTGTGAATTATTCTACATCTCAAAGGTAAAACTCTGAAATTCCCTCTCTGACCACAATCTTGCATTTTCTATATCTTATATGCCTTCCTTCAAGCTCCCTCTTTTGTTCTGGTCCATAAATCCCTCTGAGTTCAGGTACCTCTCTCTTTGGTCTAAACCCTTGTTCACACACATCAGCAGTGCTCACACCAGCAATCTCTTTTTCCTCTTGCCGTTCATCTCCAATAGCAGAAGATCTTAAACCGATCCCACAGAGCACAAATTCGACCCATTTAATCTACTTGGACCCTACCCACCTTGGACATCTTTTTATTTCTCTGATGCTGATTCCATGTCACATCTCCAAGTGTTCGTTAAATTTATTTTTCAGTTTATTTTTATCTACTCTCTTTCCACAGGCAGGCTTTCCTACTATGCTATTAAGAAAAGATATCTGATTTTTGAAATCTCTTGTGACCTCTCCTCTCTACTTTAAAAATCTCCTGTCCTCATTCGTCTTTCCATCCTCCCTCCCTGTCCTGGTGCCCACCTTCTTACCTCTTCAAAGGTCCACTCCAGTCAATAATACTTCCTTCTGTTGCATCTTTAATCTCTTCTGCCCATCTGCCTACCAGCATTTCTAGAAACAAATTCTACAACAGTCTTTAAAAACAAATCTTATCTCAATCCAATTAAATTCTTGAATTCATGTCCTATCTCCTTTTATTTTTTTACTTCCAAATTTCTCAAAAGGGTAGTCTTTCTTTTTTAATTCTTCATCTGATGCTCCTGACTTGACCTTTAAAATTTGGCTATGTCCTACTGTTCTACTGAAAGTACTCCATGGCAGCATTCTGATGAACTTCTTGTTACAAAATCCAAACCCTTTTTTTTTTTTTCTTGCTCTTTAGCCTCGTGGACATCAACCTAAACTTACCATCAGGAAGCGGCCCTTTCTGGTTTTCATTCTAGCCCTCCTGTCCTCTCTCTGTGTTCCCCACTGGTTCCTGCTCTTCCTCCTGTCCCCTTAGCATTGACTTGTCATGGAGTTGTGGACTTGACCTTCTTCTCCTTCTTATCTCCATGCATCTGTAGCAATATTTCTTTCTTCCACAGCTTCAGCAATTCTCTGAATGGGCATGAATGCCAAATCTTCAGCCACCTTATATTGGTTTGCAGGATGGTCTTAGAAATTGGCTCAATATGAAGTTCGTTATCCAGAAGGTGGTTGGAAAGATGTGCATTAAGCTGAAGTCAGAAGTAGGGTCTAGGAGTGAAGGTTTGCAATTCGTTCTCATTCAAAGAATGAGACATTTGACTCTCAACTTTCCTATACTGATTTGTTTTCCCACTTGTGTCTTTCCTTAAATTGCTCCCTTTGCTCCAAATTTTCTCCTTTTTATCTCCCATCTCACTCCCTTCTTACATAATATCCATCCCCCTCTATACGGATCTTCAAAGACCAGAACAAATGGACTACCATGTTCACCTTCCTTCATCTCTCATCCAAGAAAGAAATATTTAGGCATTTTGAATGCCTATAATACTTTAATTGTATCTCTCTAATGGCAACCATCACAGACCATCTTATTTTACATTTCTCTGGTTATACTTCTCATCTCCCCTGCTAGATTATAAATGCCTTATGGTCAGGGGCCAGATATTCATCGTTTTATCTCCTGTCGCATCTACCAGTGCATCTTATATGTGGAAGGCACTAGTAAATGCTTTATCTTATTATAAATTATAATTGAAAAAGAGTTACCTTATTTCACCCACAGGATACCTGATGTACAGTAAAATATGAAGGTGGGTCCATACACATTTACCTATGTATTTCTGCACCTACCCTCAATCGCGAATACCCTATATGCATACATTTCCATGTTCTTATTTCAAATGGGAATTTGGATTTTTCTTAGTTTTGCTCTGTCCTTGGAAGTCATTCTGTGATTGTATGAGTAGAGTGTTAGTAGAGTTAGATACAGTTAGTAGAGCGTATTTGGAATACATGCACACAAAGTAAGTCAGAGCAAGAGACCATGGAGAATATTGATCCTGATATAGGTATCAGGAGGTCTTCAGATGCTTTGGGAAGAGCATGTCTCCAGACACTTCACCAAACTGAGTCTAACAACCTGACCTATCCTGAGATTGAAATCTCTTTGATCCAATTGGTAGCCTTCTTTCTTTTTATTAGCACGTACAGTACCAGAAGGAACTTGCTGTAATTCAGGCTCACTAATCACACGCCGTATGGACCCCACATGGTGGGCAAATAGAAGCGATGTATGATGCTGCACACTTGGTACTTCCTACATCTACACTCATGCTAAGCTGGACAGGGGGTCTGTTGGTGCTGCTCACAACCTGGGCTCTATGGATTCTAACTCTTTCTGAGGCTTCGTCTATAGGGTGACTTTTCCAAAGAGAAGATAAGAGTTGAAGTAATTGAGTGCTATATTTCAGATCTGTATATTTCAGATCTGTATATTTGTGCTAGGATTTGAATCAGCTGGCTCAGAATTCTGTCTCTAAAGTACTCATTGCTCTCTAAATATGAACAGATTCATTACATCGGGGAAGATAACATCGCCGCTGACCTTATGGCTCTACTGTCCTTTTATTCTCTGAGCCCTATTCACCCTTCCCCCACCCCCACATAGCAATCCATCTTATTCCTTCTAGTCAATGTCAGTCTGTTCCCTTAGAAACCAAACAAACAAACAAAAACTTGGAACTGGTACTATCCTCTCAACTGCTGTTGGTAACTGATAGTGTTCCCTTCTCCTGATAATGTTCCCTGCTCCTTCTCTATAAATCTCATTAAGTCATTGACCATCAATTATTCTCCTTTGCGAGGGATCTTCTGCAACTGTGTGCTAATTCAAAGCATACTACAGAGAACTGAGCACAAATAAGTAAATACAATGACAAGTCTCTTCTTCAAGAAAGTTAACAAAGACCATTGTTCATTGAGACAGGAGGGAAACAGAGGAATTATTATTGGCAAGATAGGGCAAAAATGTGACTACTTTGAGACACCCAAATATTAAAATATTAAAATGTAAGTCTAGAGGGAAAATTTTTCTTCTTGAAAGTTCTATTGCGTCTAGAGAGTTCTGCTCCTGAGAATGGGGATAGTTAACATTTTGGAGCAAAGTCCAGCTCATTGTGTAATGAGATATATATGCGTATAAACCAATGAAATAGTCAGCTATCCTCAGGAAGAAGGACATCCATGAATCTGTTGGACCAATGGAATGAGAAAAATTCCAGGAAATTCAGAATATGGTCCAAAGGCAGTTTTACCCATGAGATGTGCATGTGAACTTTCTGCCTGTAGATGTTGAGGGAGGACAGGAGGAATGAAAAGGACAAGAAGTCTGCAATGGAGCTTCCCTTTGTGTCGCAAGTAAAGCCAGGAGTCTACACCTGAGTCTCTTGGTTTCCCCCTTGGTTGCTGGTTTTAAGGATAGCTTCAGAAAGCAAGACCCAAAACCTAATGATGTCCCAGGTGTCCGCTTCTTTAGTCACTCCCAGGGAGCAACAGCTCACTCAAACTTGGAGCTTGTTTCCTGTGTGTAATTGGACTGAGGATAGAATTACACTTATTGTTCTCCATTTTCGTGGATGTCCTTGTAAACTGAGATGCAGCAAGAGGGAAAATAAGAAGTTTTTTTAAATGAAAAAGCACTTTCTGAGACCTACCTTCATGTCCACGTGTCGACTGGAGGTTGTTTGACCAATGCCAAAAATACCAGGGATGATAACAGCTCTCTAGGATGGTACCAGGAAATGAGAACCACATCACAACTGCCTTCAGCTATAACTACCCACCCTGGGATGAGTGAGGAACCTGCATCCAATTGCATATGTGAGGTCCTGATTGTCCACAGGGAGCCAGGACACATGTCAGCCCCAAGCCAGTGCTCGGGCTGTGCCCTCCAGATGGTAGCACCCAGAAAGGCCCTGACCATCACCCTGGGCAGAGAGGGAGTGACTCACTCCACCACCTCTACCTGCAGGATCTAAGCCACCACACCATGACTCACAATCTCTAACCTCTGACAGGAGTGCAGCTTGAGGGGCTGTGGCCAGGGGAATGGGAACGTACTGGGCTGCCTGCTTTTCTTAGATAAGGATGCTACCTGTTTCCACAGGGTAATTTAAAAAAATGCCTACCTGAAACCACAGTCACATTCAGAAAAGTGTGTAGTTAATTCCCAGTGTCATTGTCACATTTTAATTGTAACTGATCATTTTCTTTGGCAATCAAGGGCTTTTTTTCATGTTCTTTTTGGCTGTGACATAAGAACCATCTGCAAACCAGAGACTAGGCCATAATGCTGCCTTCGCCTGAGTTGTGCTCTCTCAGTAACTTATAAATTGCTTCCACAAATTCATCCAAACTACACAACTGCACCTAATTTCATCTCTTTGCCGTTAGCTCCATCATGCTTGTGCATCTTCCCAACACACACACACACACACACACACACACACGACGACGCACCACATACACACTCCTAGCGAATATATCCCAAATTGCCAATTTCAATCACTTTATGGAGGCACAGGGACACATTCTTGGTTGATAAAAGTGTTCATTTAGAACTGGATAGACCTATTATAGTTTATTGAGCCAATGTTTTCTCTTTTGTTCTACCTTGCCTGTGAATCATTGACATCTCCCACTTTTACAGAACTATCCAGCCTTCACGTGAAGGAAGCATTCCTTTGATTGTGATGGAACAACCTAGTAGTTGTCCTGCCAACTGTCCCTGTTTTACACTATGGAATATGTGTGGACTTCTGGTGTCCTATTGATGGATCAGTGCTAAGAGGATGGCAAAGCAGAAGCCAGTCTTCCTGGGAACATACAGTCCCGTTGCTTAGACACATTCGTATTCACATGTGCCTACATCTCTTCTTGACAACACCATGAGTGAGGAAGGAGGAGGCCGTCCTCAGTGGGGACGGGAATGGCAATATGTGCTCCAGGTGATTCAGTAGTTGTTTTCTCCCCCAGGGTCAGAAGCAGGGAAAATATCAAGACTTCACATCAACAAGAAGCAAGGAGGCTAGAGAAGCATCCAGGTAGAATTCTTATTGAGAAAAACATAAAATAGTAAAAGTACCCTTTCTTTGATGAGAATGCAATTGAAAGTCAACCAGGGCACTTACAGCTGTTTTCCTCATTCACTTGTCACATCTTGCCTTCTCTTATTGCTGTTTCTCAGTTTAGGGATCTTGAGATATTCTATGTCCTGAGTCAGCTTTGAGCAACTCACCCTCAAAAGACACACACGTGCACACACACACACACACTCCTATATACTCATTGTTAGGATGAGAAGCTGGAAGAGCACAGAGCCTCAACACGCTCATGGCATTTAATGTTTCCAAACCAGAGCCCAATAAGTGTGGTACAATCTGCCCCCCTATATTTTAATGACTGAGTATGGAGCCTGTTGTGTGTAAGTAAGTACTTCAGATCCCAGGAACAAGAACAATTAGACTACTCCTGAGACTTGTGGGCACTTTGAATGATTAGGACAGTTACCTTGGTTATTTCTTAGTAGCAGGCACAAGAAATTGAGCTCATAGAAATTTAAATGGCCCTGAGCTATGGCAGTTTCTAGCCTAACACTGCTACCCCTCCTTGGAGAAAGATGGTGTTTCTAGGATCACCAGCAGCCCACTTAGGCCTCCACCACGTTTAGCCTGTGTACCTTCTGGGTAAATTAGAGTCATTGGTATGTGGATGTGAGATAATTTATTATAACTGTTTCTCCAAATGGCCTCCTTTGGCAGGAAAATGTGATCATCTTTTAATTTTACAGATGAAAAAGTCAAAGTGTAGCAAAATTTGATAATTACATAGGTTATTCTTGGCAGGTTATATAGGAAATTCTTGGCAGAACCAAAACTTGCCTGATTTTCCAACTCAGCCTCACCCACTGAGTAATGGTGCCTGAATTGTCTGCTTCACCTTAAGTGATCAGCATCTAATGGTGGAGAAAAATCATAAAAACCAGGCTGATTTATCCAGATCTTTCCCATGGAAATTTGTCTTCTTCACAGACCCAGAAAACACACACACACACACACACACATACTTCACATGAGTCTACAGAAACGTCAAAAGGGGTAAGAACAAAACAAGAGCTTTGAAAAACAGAAGGCATAGAAAAGTTTATGTAATAAAGAAAAGTTGAAGGCTGAGTATCAAAAATGTTTTTGAATTTTGTGGGGTAAGACATTGTGAATAATTTTTTATGATTAAAAAAATTTTTATGTAGCATGTAACCCACACAAATAAAAGCTCTAGAAAAACTAAGGATTTCTTCCAGAGTGTTACATGGGGGAAGGGAGCCTTCAGGAATGTGTGCAAAAAAGTCTCGATACTCTGAGAGTGTCAGTAGTTCTGGTCAGTCTGCAGTGAGAAGGGCAACCTCTAGAGAGGGTCCCCAAGATTCTTCTGGGGACCTCTGTAATTTAGTCAAGTTCAAACACAGCAAGCTGGATTCCAGTATTAAGGCATGAGTTAATTCTGGAAGGAGAAGTATAAGGCAGTCACATACACAATGAATTCCAGAAGGAAGGATCTGTATCCCTCAGACCCACAATGAATAACTGTTGTCTGCCTAAAACCTGAAGGAAGAGAGGCATGGGTGTTGTAAAGACGTGGGTGGTATAATAAAGGTCTCCTGAGAATTCTTATGAAAACTTGATTTTGCCCCAAGATTGCAATGATGAATTTTTTAAGCACCAAAGGGCCAGGGAATCCTGCAGCCACCTTTTCTTGCAATCTACCTATTTACTGATCAATGATATCAAGCTCAGGAAGTAATTATTAGTCTTTCCAAAAAGGATAGTGTCTTTAGTTTCTGCCACAGAACATTGAATTTATAGATCATCTCCTTATACTAAGAGCAGTGAAAGAGCTCTAACTGTCCTAGCTTAATGAAGAATTTTTTTTCCCCATTTCACCAGTCCATCCAGTCCCTAGAGGGAAGATAGAGGAAGTAGGAAGATGGAAGAGTCCTTGAATGGGTGAATGGGCTGCACAGTATAGTCATTCCCAGAGCTTGGTTCAGGAGCTGGGCTTCAGTAGAGGATATGGGCAGAGAGAGGAGGTAAGTTTTATTTTCATGTGTGTGGATGGTTTGGGGGAGGGTGCTAGAACTCTCCTTACGCTCGAAGTTTAGAATCAGGCCAATAAAAATGTTCTTTCTTTCCTTTTTGCTTCCCAATAGGCCACATGAAATCATGATGATATCATAGTAAGCTAAGAGAAAGGGGCAGACTTCTATCTTGACCCCACGTGTGTCATTACAAATACCTGGATCGTGATGCTCCTTAATGACAAAAAAATAAATAAATAAATAAAAAGAGGGGCAACAGCTGAGAGCATTTGGAGCATCTTAGTGCTCTGAGGTGACCATTCCTTGTTATGCTGCAGCTGTATTCATTGGAGGAGCAAATAACAAGATTCATGGGAACCTTAAGGGCATGAAATAACAGAGAATTATTTAATCAAAATGACAGAGCTCTTGTGCTTCGTGTTTAAGATTATAGTAGAGATGAAAAAAGGCAACCCTCCAGCATAGCTGCCAACAGGACAGCTTAGGGAAGCATTATGGAGTAGTTTTACAAAGAAGATCCCTATTTGCACAAGACTAAAGCCACTAAGCCAAGAGTATATGTAAAATCAGGGCACCTTCCTATTTGCAGTAGATTTTAGTGCTGGGCACTAGGTGTCCTATAGAAAGTCAGAATAGGATAAAGTAAGTTTCAGAGCCCACGACTCTGCTGAGCAACAGCCTCCCCATGAGCTCAAACTTTTTCTCACTGAACTTGGGGACAGAATACAATTCCTCTGATTCTGTGGTTTTGATTTCTTCCCAAGCTGGGCTTATCCATTTGGTCATTGGAACCTGGGCAGCTCATATCTCTCCTTGGCCTCTTGCTTTCTGTAGCTTACATGAAAGAATAATCTGCATAACTCTTTTGGGGTAAGGCCTGGTGGGCAGGAAGATAAATGAGACTAAGAACAAAGCAATGATCTTTTGCGGGTAGTGATGATTGTTCTCTGATTTACTTTGTTTCTTTTTCATTTTCTTTGTCACATGGTGGGCAAATCTACCTGGTCCTCACCAATCAAATATCCTACTGGTAAAGTTTGGCAATGGGAATTCATGAAGAACAGAATCAGCATATTACATTAATTTCGAAAGTCTTTTGGGATCTTATTCTCTCCCCCAAAGCCATCTCTTTCTTCTTTGAGGTTCTTGTTCCTCTCTTTCCTCCCCTGAGCAATCATGATTCCAAAACAAATTTCAGCGGTTGGTGCTGGACGAAAAGAATGACAGTCATAATAATAAATAAACCAAAATACCCATGTTTTTAGCTGTTGCAAAGTGGGTTTTTTCATTGAGAATAGCCTTCCAGTTTTCTTACATGGAAGCTTTCCTCACTCCTCCACCTTCTCAGCAGCTCTCCTGGTTCCCTTTCATGGTCTTGGTTCCCCTCTTCACCTTCTTTCCTATGAAAGTGAGATGTGTTCCTTAAGCGGCATTAACATCTATACTGTTAGGTTGTTAAAAGAAAACCTCAGTAGTAATTTCTCATGGTTTTCTCACTATCGTTTAACTTGGGAAGATGGAGAAGGTAAAAAGGAGAATGATAAGCAAACAAGAAAAGTTTTATTGCCAGATGCTTCAATTCAAGGTCAAGTGCTGGGGAAGTGCATGCCCTCCAGTGAGTGATAGCCTGTGGTTTTACTAGTGGAGAGGGGTGTGCTTTGGAATATTAAGTAACTTCTGTGATAGTGTGCACCGGGGCTTTGATTGAGGTGCCTGTCATGTGCATGGAGGCATTTGGTGGTCGTTATCATCTTCTCTCTTTTTCACTGTTTCAAAGCACAGGCCCTGCATGATGGAGGACGCTTGGGTTTCAGTTTGAACATGCTGGTGATATAACAACAACCCTAAGACCACAGTGTTTCTAAATATTTCATCCAATTTTTAACCATTAATATTGGTCTCTATTGGAATGGAAAAAAAAAAAGTAAGGTGGAATAGGAAACAGATTCAGTGACAAACAGACAAAAAGCTTTGTTCTAAAAAATACTCTTCACAGAGCTGAAAATCTAGAAGCAAGGAAGGGAAAAGTCAGGGTAGAATGGTTTGGGGTGAAGAGGCAATGCCACTGACATCCACATTCTCTGGTTTATTCCATAAGAGGTTTCGTTGCCATTCCCTGTGAGCTCTGGCAGAAGGAAAAGCTGTGCTGCTACTGATAGTTCAGAAAATGATAACAGACTGACTTCAGAGAAAAGCACAGGCTCCTTCCGGGAAGGCAGGGATGAGCATTGCACCTTAACTCTTCAAAACCTTGTGTACAGTTCCTCTCAATTATTTCCATTCCCTAGTCAAGAATATTCTGAGTAGAAGAGCCTTAGACCCATTATGATTTCATTTACTTAAATTGGGAAGCCAAGGGCACTGTGGGGAACAAAATACATCTGGGGAATAGAGCTAGCAAAAACTTTTGCTCGGTTTTGAAATAATTTTGGATTGCAAAGTTAGGTCACCTCTGAGAGAGAATACTTTTTAAACAAAATTCTATCTTCCCATCTCCAGGGGAAAAAAAACAAGAATCTAATCTGATTACTATTTACTTCAGGAAAAAAATTGGTAGATTAAATTACAAGTAGGCATTTACAGATTGGTTTAATCCTGAGTCTTACATATATTAACGTGGAATTTACTGACTCAGACATGATCTTTCAAGCTATAAAATATCGTTGAAGGGCAAGAGATCCAATGTTCTGAACAAACCAGAAAGGCCAAAATGTTAAGTAATCCTCTAAAATATTCAGAGTCTCTATAAATTCTACTGTATCCACAAAGGATTTGAGAGTTAGGCAACAAAAGGAAAAAGGCAGAGAGCCATTGGCTGAGACTTGAGGTCATTTCTTAATTATTAAAGATAATAATGAAGCCAAGAACTATCTTCAAATCAGAAAGGAGTGTAGAAAGTAAGCTATGTTCTTGTCATTTACAAATTTGGTTAAAGTTAGAATAAATATCCAGAATTTTTTTACTGAAAATTTTCTTTTGGAGAGATTTGGTCTGTAGTACAGGAGCATGTTTTAGAGAGGTGATTTACTTATGCATTGATATTTACTGAGTGGAAACCCCATGCCAAGGATACAAAAGTGAACAACACTAAGTCCAGACCATCGCAAAGGTTACATACTAAGAAAAAATAGACGAGAAACAAATAAATATATTTCATGTCAGATACTACAAAGTGTCATGAGAAAATGAGATGGATTAAAGGGGATGATAGCATGAGTGTGGGATTGCTACTTTTTATAAGGTGGACAGGAAAAGCTTTTACGAAAAGGTGATATTTGAGCAAAGGCTTAAAGGAAATGAAGGAGTGAGCCTTGGAGCTTTCTATGTGAAAGATTTTTTAGTCGAAAAGAAAACAATTACAAAGGCCACGAGGTCAAACCCCAGTGTATCTGAGGAAGAGCCAGGAGGCTAATAATTGAGGAGAGGGGGAGAGGTGAGGTCAGAGAGGTGGTATCGATCCACAAGCCATGTAGGCCATTGTAAGGACTTGGGATTTTACTAAGAGCAAGACGAGAACACTAGAAGGTTCTGAGTAGAGTTATGTAACCTGACTGCCATTTAAAAAGAAGCATTGTAACTGCTGTGTTGAGAATATACCGTAAGAGGGTGGGCAAAAGAAGCAGCAGCTAGACCAGTTATGAGAGCATTGAAATAATCCAGGTAAATGATAATGGCTTGAGCCATGGTGTCAGTGGAAGGTGGTGAGAAGTACTTAGATTCTGGAAGGATTTTATAGTTTGCTGATGAATTAGATATCAAATAAAAGAAAAGAATCAAGAATAACCCTAGAATTTTTGGCCTCAGCTACTAGAAGTTTAGAGTCACCATTAATAAGGCAGGAATACTACAGGTGAAGCTGACTGAGGAAGAAAGCTTTATGTTAAGTGTAAGATGTTCATTAAACATCCAAGTGGAAATACTGATTGGCTATATGAATCTGGAGTTTAGGGAAGAGGTGGAGCCTGAAGATATAAATTTGGAATTCATAGGCATTAGGATGCCTATGGAATTCATAGGCATTAGGATGGTATTGGAAGCCATGAGACTGGATCTAGGGAGTGAGTTCAAATAGGACTGAGCTGGAGGCCAAGAGGTGGGAGACACATAAGTTCAGAGCCCTAGGAGATGAGGAGAAACTAGCAATGGGAAGAGTGGCCAGGGGTAAATCAGGCTCTACTACTGAGTAGAATAAGATTACCTGCAAATATGGAGGTCATTCCACTGATGACCTGGAAAAGAGCTGTTTCAATGGACTGGTGGGGACGAAAGCCTGATAGGGGTGGGTTCAAGAAAGAGTAAGAGGGGAGGAAGCAGAGGCAATCTGAACAGGCAACTCTTTTAGTTTTACACTAACTGGAACATAGAAATAGCAGTAGACGGTAAAGGATGTGAGGTCCAAGGAGGGATATTTTTTTCAGATGGGAGAAATAGCCTGTTTTATGCTGACTGGAATGATCTGGTAGAGAGAGAAATTTGATGACGCTTCAGGGGAGGGGATAATTGCTGGAGTGAAACCTTTGAGGAAGTCTGAGGGGATGGGATTAAGGGCACAAGTGGAGAGACTGGCTTTAGGAGCCTAACCAAGTTGTTGCAGTAACAGGAAGCATAGTAATAAGAAGTAAATATGATGGTGGGAGTACGTCTCTTCTAATTGATCATTTTTTTAGTTCATCAGCTAAGAGTGAGTATTGGAGAATGGGTATTGGAGGTTTGGGAAGAGATGAAGGCATGAATTTCTCATGTAGCCACCCAGCGGCAGAGTAAAGAGACAAGGAAAATGTAGGAGACATGCTAAGTGGCGCGAAGGACTTATCTGAGGTTCTTATGGTCGTGAGTTTGAAAGAAATTTAAGAAATTTTCTGCAGCTACATCCAGCTGCTTAGAGTGGAGAGTTGGATCTAAGCAGGTTTGGGGTTTAATCAGGTGAATGCAATGAAGGCAGCAAGAGACAGTTAAGGGCAACTGCAAAGTAGTGATTTTGATTGGTCATAGAATCTAAGCTGGGTGAGAAGAAAAGTGAGAATTTTTAGGGAATCGGGAATGACGAGGTGTGGTAGAGAGAGAGGACTGAGATGAAGGCTGAAGTCACCAAATTGTTGAATCAGGCTCTAGGAGAAGTGATCTGGAAAATAGGAGCTGAGTCAGAGTGGGATGCTGGAGGCTTCTATGATAGAGGTTGAAGTTATTGGTAGTGATGTGGTGTGGGGTCATTGTGGGATGGTGGGCTGAGGAGAGGTGGAGGAAAATGTTATTGAAGGAGCAGAGGCCAAGTAACTGAGAGGCCAGGATGTGGGAACAATGGTTTATGTGGCTATCGAAGTCAACAAAATTTATGATGGGAGGGGTATTGAAGACCGTGACAGGAAGGAGAGTGGTTCAAGAATATTTAAATTAGTGCTTCAAGTAAGGGAAGCTGCTAGTATTGTCCGATGTGCTTCAAAGCTGGTTTGTTGTTTTGGTTTTTAAGGAAGAGAGAGGAAAGATAGTTCGAAAGTGGCGATGAAATGCAAGGAAGGTGCCTTCTCCAGCTTCAGGCCCAGTGGCACAGCGAATGTGGGAGAGAAGTGCCCACCCCTTGAGTGGGCTACAGTGCCCAAGGAGAGCCATGTTTCAGTGAGAGCAAGGAGGTAAAAGTAATCATCAGGGTCATGGCTGATGATGAACACCAAATTCATGGAAGGATTTCAGGAGTTCATAAAAGATGGGAAATGAGCACAAATGGAAGATGTACCTGCTCATCTGGGGATGAAAGTCCGAATGATGAGAGAGATTCTGGGAGTTGTGGCTTCTCATGGTGACTGTCCTGAGCAATACTTGCAGGCATTTTGGGTTGGTTCAGATGGTCTCTTTGTCAGATTGAGGTATTGAGGCTGCAAGTGCTCGGTGTAGGGTCTTGCCAGCAGCACACGAAACTCTGGTGCCTCTTCTTCAATCCTGATGTTTGGTTTTTTAACTTCCACTAATAACTCTGTTGCCATTGGTGGTAGGTCACTGCATAGATGTCAGCAAATCTGATCATGGATTGAGGCCGTATTTTGACTATTTGCCCTGGAAAGAACACATTTGCACAGTAAATCTTGTCCTTTCTATTTTCAAGGCTCCCAACTAAGTTAGTTTCCTTGGGGAAATCATAATTCTTTGTTCACCTTTCTCCTCATTTATCTTTTTTAAAAATCAAAGTAAAAGATTGGAAAGCAGCCTTGCTTTTGCCCAGTTCTGCTAAATGAAAGTTTTCTCTGATCATTTCTATATAGTATTTTCTTTTGGGACAGAGAAGAACAGTAAAACAGTAGCATAAAGAAATGATTAAAAGTCTGTAAAAGCCTTGGGCGAGAGGTTTGGAAGATCAGGGGAGAGGGGGCAAGGGAAAGGACTTTGAGTGGGGCTTCATGAAAAGGGGACAAGTTGAAAGCTTTTCGAGAAGGCCTGAAAAAAATCAGAAATTTGACCAAAGGAGGCAGGGGGGAAAAATCCACTGTGGTGACATTTGGAGATTTAGCAAGAACAGCCTAGAGCCTACTCCCAGGAACATTCTATATACTCCTGACACAGCTGGCATGCTGATTCTAGTTTATTTCCTGCCATTAAAAAAAGGACTCAAATTTTGAAAAAAGACAGAAGCTTTTCAACCATTTCTAGTGTGCTAGTTCTCCAGAGTCTTGAACTGGGTATGAATTGGATCAAAGCCACTGCTGCTGCTGCTGGTTCAGTTTCTCTGTCTACCAGTAAAGGAACCCCTTGGCTTAGTCATGTCCTGGCTGGCATTTTCTCCCAAAGATTAAGTTGTGTTCATCCTGGCTTGATCATGCCACATCTTTAGTTCTCGTATTGAAAGGATATTGCAACCAATTCAAGGGGTCATACTGTGCTTTATGCACTGAAGACTAATGAACCCCATTTAGGAAGGAAAAAGAAGCAAGGGAAGATAACCGGGAATGGTGTTGTCATGCCCTGTTTGCCTTCTCACCTCTGGGAATGCAACTTTTCAAAGGTGAGTGGAAAACAATGTGGCTTCCATTGCCTCTGCCTCAGATTTCCCCTAGTCCAGGTTGCCTCCCACCCTGCTTAATTGGGTACACCTGTTTTTCAAGAGCATTTGCGGGAAGTTGGGGGCAAATCTTCACAGGAGCTTTGTTACCCCATGGCTCTCCCTGCATTAGATGTGTGTGGAAACATTTCAGGGAGCTAGACAGCATGTTACAGTGAGATCAGAGAAAGAGCAGGGTGGGACAATGAGCTCTTGTCTCTAAGGGCAAATCTTTCTTCCTTCACTTGACTGGGGACAATGCTCCAGCCGTGTCATAATTACACTTAGCCACAATGACTGATGCATATGTGTGTGCCTGTGAGTGTGTGCACACGCACATGTGTGTAAGTGTAAGGGATGATGATGATGGAAACCACAAAATACGAATCCATTGTGGGGGCGGGTTGTAAACTCAGAGCCACACCCCACCAAGGTAACAAGGCAGAGGGGACATGTTCAGAGCTTTCCCAGAGTGGTATCCTCCCCAGGGAAAACACAGATGACTCAGGCTTGCCTTGACTCTGTGGGCCCAGATCTCACCCTCTCCCTGGGGCTGGCTCTCCTTCCTATTTACTCTCAGATCCCCAGCCCATCCACCTCCAGGTTCTTTTTTTGTTTGTTTTTGTTTTCTGTAAATATATATTTCTTACTTTGGACGTGCAGGGATCAATTGAGATTCTGGAGTGGGGGGAGGGGGCGATGACTGGGTCTTTTTACTTTTTCCTTTCTCTCTTGGATTTTGGTGTTTGAACTTGAAAAAAAAATAATTACAAGTATATATATAAGCAAATGACTTACCTTAAAAAAATAAGTTGATTTTATTCTTTTGATTTATCTTGTTTCTCATTGGGGTTGGGTGGGGGTGGGGGGTCTTTTGGGTGGAGGGCTTTTTTGTGAGCTGTATAGATTTCCAGTTTGGACTTGTTCAAATGATGCAGGAACAAAAATTAAAATGAATTTAAAAAAAGACACAACATAAAAACAAGAAAAACTTTGTGATGTATAAAAGCTGTAAATAGTCAGATTCTTTCTCTTTTCTAATGGCAAATTATTTCTGTCACTTTATATTCAAAAAAAATAAAGAAACCTACCACAAATTATCAGGGTAAAAAAAATCTGGTATCAGAGTTTTTTTTTTTAGCGGGTGGTGGGGAGGTTCTTTGTGCTTTCTTTACTGTGGCTTAGAAAAACTCGTTATAACAAGATGCTGTTTAGGAAAAACCCTTTCCCCAGTTTCTGTGGTAGTCTGGACTGACGAATCCAAATGAATTAGGAAATCTGTTTCTAATAGCTCGTGCTGTAGTCTCTTGGTGAGACGTTCAGGGAGATTAAATGATTCTGATCGTAAAGCAATTTTTTAGTTTTCATAAGATTCTTTATTGTATAATAACTGTCATCTACTTTTTTCAGCATGGAAAAATTTAAACACATTCAAAAGTAGACAGAATGATATAATGAACCTCTGTGTATTCATCACACAGCTTCAACAAGTACCAACTTTTGCCAGTCTTGTTTCAACCTTATCTCTAGTCATTTACCCTTTCTATATTATTTTGAAGCAAATTCCATCACTGTATAATCTGTAAATATTTCACTATGTATCTCTAAAAATTAAGGACTGTATTTCAGAGTAACCACAATATTATTGTGACATCAAAATTTAGCAGTAATTTCTTGATAGCAAATATCTAGTTACTTTTCAAATTTCTAATTATCTCAAATATAATACTTTTTACAGTTTTTGTTCTTGTCATCATAAGCCTAAAAAAGTCCACAAAATTGGTTGCTATTTCTTAAACTTCTTTTTAATCTATAGGTTCACCCCTCAACTCTTTTTTTTTCTTTTCTTGAAATATATTTGTTAAGGAAATGGAGTCCTTTATCCTGTAAAGGTTCCCACAGATGGGTTTTGCTGGTGGCATCCCCGTGGTAATCATTAACATGCTCCTCTGTCCTCTGTGTTCCCTATAAGTTTGTAATTGTCTTACTCTTTAATGCATTCTTTTTCCATTGCTTAGAGGTATCAGGAAAGCAAACTAGCCCTCATTTTAACCAGTGCACACTGAATTTTAAAGAATTAGCTAACCACATAAATCTTCCAGGTGGACAACAGTAATGTGGCTCTAGCGACAAGATGACTAAGCTCCCCTAATAGCCAAGACAAGAAACAAAGACTTGATCTGGCTCTTCACCTGTCCTTTGAGCTATTGCATTTACCTGAGTGGTCTTTTTTTCTTCTCTAGACCCAGATCTATCACTGACTGTATATATGGATACTGGAGGTTTTCTCTTACTGTGATTTCTAAATTACTCAAGTTAAATGATATTTCTGATAATAAAAGTAGACATACTTAGCTTTCAAATAGCAATCATAAAGCAGTCTCCAACATCACTTTATTGGGAGCCATGTGCTCCTCCTGTAATCCTAGCACAGCAGGATTCATTTTAATGTTGATAGAAAAAAAAAAAATCGATTCCCAGTGGGGCCACTATCTGTGTGGAGTTTGCATGTTCTCCCTATGTCTGCGTGGGTTTTCTCTGAGGACTCCGGTTTCCTCCTATATCCCAAAGATACGCAGGTGAGGTGAATTGGTTCCCATCTGAGTGAATGTGGGTGTGTCCGAGTGCGCCCTTTGATGGAAGGGTGTCCTGGCCACAATGGGTTCCTGCCTTGTGCCCTGAGCTGCCAGGACAAGGCTCCAAATACTCGTAACCCCGAATTGGAAGAAGCAGGTTGGAAATTCATTCTCTTACTTGTTTTTAGTAATCTTTCTTGAATGTCTGTAGAGCTCACATTTATTTCAGTGTTTAATATTCAAAGTGTTTTGGATCTTTATTTAGAAGTTTGGTGATGTTTTTGTGACCAGAAGTAATGCTTTAGGAACTTGACTCTTGTTTATATCAATTAGACTGTGGTAAAAATGGTTTTATTACATGTTGTTTTGCTTAAAGTCACAGTTTCCAAGAACCTTTTGACAAAGTTAAATGAGGACTTACTGTACTACAAAGGACTCATGTAGAGAACAGTTAGTAGAACCCCAGTTTGTGGCTAAGGAGCCTCAGGGAGCTATTGGGTGGCAAAGTCCTGGCTAAAATCCAGCACTTCTGCTCCCTGGTTCAGGGCATCTTCCAGGATGATGTCTTGTCTCTTTAGGGGGTTCCTCCTGTATTTTCCTCTGTACTAAAACAAAGAAGTCTCCTTTCTCCCTGAACATTCCTGAAAGTAGACAAGCCTTAACATAAAGCCCCAGTTCTTTCCGGTTATAATAATTCTCTTCACTTTAGGAAGTATTCCTTTAAAGCCCAAAATGTTTTGGGGCCATAAAATTGCTTTAACAAGACTCGAAAAGTTATATAGCAGGTTTGATTTAAAAATCAGACTTATTTAAAAAAAAAAAAAAGTTGGGGGAGACAAGACTTCTGTTCAAATCTTGCCTCTAGTTTTAAAAATGGGGAGCCTAAGAGCACGTATCTGAATTCTGGTGGGAAACCCCAGTAAGGACTTGCTTAAAGCTTTGATCACAACCAGAACTCCTCAAAAAAAACAAACAAACAAAAAAAACTCAACCTTTCAGGTCACCCTGTAGGAATTTTTGAGCTGTGACAGCTGTGATTTCTTTATATTGCTTACCCCACCCACCTCCTGGGGCCTCTTAAGGTAATTAGCTCAGAGCGCCTGTGTTCTTCCTGTCTCTATGCCACCCCGAGTTCCAGTGTAAGGGACTGTCAGAGAAAGCAGTGTAATGACGGCAGAGGGGACATGCAGTCATGTCCCTATAAGCTAACTGTCCAGGATTGATATCCTTTCTCTGCATTTGCCACTCAAACACCTACCCCGATATTTGGTGTGAATATTGCTACTCTCCTATCCTTTTCCAACCCCTAAAATAATCCTTTCAAAAATATAAATTATTCAGGAAGTAATTCCTTGAAGAATAACCATCCGGGGTGCCCTTAAAATGATGATGCCTAAGTCTCATCCCCTAAAGGTTCAATTTCAATTGTTCAAGGATGTGGCTTGGGCATCAGGAATTTTAAAACCTTCCCAGGTGATTTTAATATGCAGCCATAGTAAGGACCAATACCACTACATACGTCAGTGTATTTGGGGAAAAGGAGGTCTCATATTTATTTCTAATTCAACTCTATGCTACAGCTGTGTCTCTTGCGTTCCCACTGTAGATCAGGGGTCAGCAACCCCCCCGGGCCACAGACCAATACCAGTCGGTCTGTGGCCTGTTAGGAACTGGGCCACAACAGGAGGTGAGTGCCAGGCTAGCGAGTTAAGCTTCATCTGCATTTGCCAACATTCCCCAGCGTTAGCATCACCACATCAGCTCCACATCAGATTATCAGACATTAGATTCTCACAGGAGCACCGGTTCCTGGTGCCAAAAAGGTTGGGGACCACTGCTAGACCAACACTCACTTTAGGATGCTGTAAGTCCCCAAGTACATGCCCCATAATCCGAATAATTCAAACCAGTCTGACACCACCAGGGGCTTCACCAGGACAATAAAGGTGGGCTCCGGTCCTCCACATCCCATCTTCTTTAAGGTTCTCCCACTAGAGTAGAGCAGAAGGTTTTTTCTGGTTGACCAGTAGACATCCCCGATATCATCCCACAGGTAATGGAGTCTAAACCAAAGGTCAAAATCTGGTGCCCAGCAGGCCGATTTGAGGGGGAAACTGGAATTTTTTTTGATTGGTACACTTTTTTGAGTATTGAAATTTGAATGCCTCCAAATAGTATCTGCTCCTGAGTTTAGCACAGTCTCTATCATTTTTCATTACCTGTCTCACCTTAGGAGGGAGCTAGGTCAGCAACACTCTTTTCCTTCTTCACCACCTGCCCTCAACACACACACGCACACGCATGCACGCACACGCGCTCGCTCAAGTTCATCCTCCTAACTGCTGCAGCATTCTCGACAAAGTTGCATTTCCACCCTGAAATAACATTTCTGGTTCAGGGCAAAGCAGTGACAATGTTTTGTTTCCCTCTCAGTCTTTATATCGAGCTCACACCAATGACTAATAAAATAGGCCACTACCTGACAGTCTACACCATTTAAGTACACACACCCAGAAACGCTTTAAATGTCAAGTTTTTCCCCTCTTTTGTCTTTTTTTTAAGATTAGATTTAATATTTTGGTGCATCCTTCCTTAATCTCAGGGCACACAGACGTCTGATTTTTACCCAATCCAAGAAACCTCCCAGACATCAGAGAGGATCTTTTTCCTTAGTTACACCTAAAAGAAACTATCATTTAATTTTTTTTCCAGGCTCATTATCTCATGTAATCTTCTTAATAACTCCATTTCACAAATGCTGTTACTGAAGTTTGGAGAGATTGATCAACTTGCCCGAAGCAAGACAGCTATTGTTAAAAATGATTAAAGGAGATAATTTAGTGATACGAACAAACTTTATTTCACATTTCATGAAGTAAACAGTCTCTATTTGGAGAACTGCAAAAATCGAGTGGGAGGCTTTTACAGGATAAAGAATAAAGACCAAGGAAATAAGTATGGAACCCAGAGTTGGTTTGGCATTTGGGGGTTGGCTGATTGGACATGCTACATTTCTGGTCAAACAGAGCATTTTCAGGGGCACGAAAATTGTTTAAGTTTTGGTTTGCTGACATGGCACCCCAGGAAGGAGCAGCTCCATCTTGGGCCTAGAAATTTATAACTATTAAATGAAAGACCAGCAAGTCAAAACTAGCAAAGCTGATCCCACACATCTCGCTCTCATCACTAAATCAAAGAGTCTTACAGATCATTGAAAGGAATAAACAATAAATATAAAACTATTCTAGAACCTGTCAAGTACCCAAGATAAATGCAACATCATATTATTATGTTTAGTAATGACTTGGCATTCACTTGCCTGTTTCTGATATTCAGCAATTAGTCACATATACTTACTTTGGCACCAATCTTGGAAATCTTGTCCCTTTGGACCCTGTAACAATCTGCTTTGTCCAAAGCGTCACATTCGGTAGCTATTCTGAGAAAGTCACGCAGATATGATCTCTGCAAGTGAAAATAGCCACCACTTCTGTCACTATAAATTATCATCTATTGAATACTTAATAATTACCAGCACTGTGCTAAATATTTTACATATATTATCTCATTTTCTCTTCATAATAATGCTGGAACAAATCATATTTCCCTCCCCATCTCTCATTTTACAGAGAAAGAAATTAGCTTTAGTGAGGTTACTTAACATGCCTGGAGTAGCACAGTGGAACAGACCTGCCTCGCCCCACAACCTTTCCATTAGAGAGACTTTGAAGGCCTGCAGTACCCCTAAAACATATTTTTTATGGCAGCCCTACTTTTTGCCACTGACTAGTCTAGAGGTTTTCAACTCTAGGTGCATAATAGAGTTACCCGAAGACATTTTGAAAGTATAGATGCTAGATACTAAGTATTTTGTAAAAGCCCACTGAATAATGCCAATGAGGAGCCAGAGGTGAGAACAGTGGTTTCATTTAATTCCAGAAAATAAAATCAAGGCCACGAGATGGTAGAGAAGCTAGAATAAATTTCTACAGCCTAATTAATGTAAAGAGGGTTCATGGCCAGAATCCATAAACCCCAGAAATATTTTTATGGCGTATGTCCTTTGGGGATGTGTCAGTTATTAAGTTTGGCCTCCAAGTTCCACACTCACCCTTCTTTGCCCTGCTTTGTGATACTAGAGCAGGTCTCTGCAAGCTTCATTTTTCTTTTGCCAGCCACTCTAAGTTAGGCTCTGACAAAAGAGGGCGCTGGAGGGACGCTGGGAGGCAGGTGGAGGAAGAGTTTTGTTGAGTCAGCAAGCCTGCCTCCTTGTAAGCCTGGCCCGAAGCTACCCTGCACTGGTAAACGATTCCCATGGCTCCAGAACAGCCTCCAGCCAGTTTCTTCGTTGGGCGGCCAGGGTGTTCTCCTGCAGCATCTCCGTTCCTGCTATGCTTGCTTTTCCCTCTTGGGAAACGTATCTCATGGATGTGGTTCGGATTATGGGGATTCATCTCAATTGATGATTTTGGTTAAGAAAAGCCTCCATGAGCTACAGATTTATTCTTTCTATAACAGTTAACAGTAGACTTTTGCTTTGATTCCATTGCTCTGTCATAATGGTAAGAGAATTCAAGTTAATTAATTTGCAAGCTGCATATAATTAGGAGCCATTATTTCCTGACAACTTTATAGAGATGATTATATTTACATAAGATTAGTTACATAATATATAATTTATAATGAATTTTCTATGTAATATTTAATATAACTTATGTACATAGATGCATATATGTTTTTATGTCTTATATTTGTTCCAGTGATTGTGGCAGCAGTGGGAGAGAGATAAGGAAGTCTTAATTATTTTATCTATGTCTCTTTTAATTAGGGTAAACTTATTGGAAATTTTTGATAAAGCTGATCAGCTCTAAGTTAACAATCATCACAAAAGCTGGGTGGGGGCTGTGACGATTCCCAGGCAAGGCTGATGTGAAAATTCTAGGGGAAGAGCAGGATTTCCACTGCTTCTACTTATTTTTCATTTATTCATTCAAATATTTATTGTCTGCTATGTGGCAGACATTGCTCTAGGAGTTAAAAAATACAGCAGCTTGCAAAACAGCAAAATAGTACTATCCTCAAGGATCTCTATGCTAGTACTTAAATGGGCAGTCTTAGAAAGTTGTACACGGCCCCAGTGAATTTCTAGGTGGGACATACATACTTAAGGATGTAGATCCAGTCACTTGTCCTAGGAAATGCTACACGTATATGGGGTGCCAGCTCTAATGGAAGAGCCTTTGAATTTGAAATGGATTCATGAATTCCTCTTCAGAGAAGGGGTTCTCTTTCAAACAGACTCATTCTGAGGAATGCCTCCACAGCACATTATGAAAACCATACCGGAATTGAAGTGAGAAACAGACACTCATATATAAGAGTATAAGAACTCTGGAATTCCCAGGAGTCTGGAGGGCGGGGCGGGGGATGGAGGGAGAGGAGAGGTAAAAAGAGGTAAGTGACTTGGAAAGAGAAGTGCCATTCCATTCCATCCCAGTCTTTCGAGTCTCACAACATCCCTGACTAGGAAGGCAGATAATATTATCATGTTACAGGTGAGAAAACTGGGGGCAAAATGACTTTTCCAAGGTCATGTGGTGAATAAAAAAAGGTGGATCCCAGGTTTTCCAAGCCTGGTGTTCTCTCCATTGCACCATGCTGCTTTCATGAGGACTGACATGGGTAATTGCAGGAACTTATGAAAAGAAAAATCTAACATAAGGTGATGAGGATGATGTGGCAGAAATCAAGGCAAAGTGGAAACATACGGAGACGGATACACACCCTTCCTTGTGACTTTGATTTAGTCACTGTTACAAAACCTTCACATGAAGAAAACAACTTAGCAGATCCTTTCTAAACATTTACCAGCAAGAATTGAACAGCATGAATCCATAAAACTTGCTTCGGCTCTTTGTCTTACTTCCACTGCGTAATGATGCTAATATCTAATTGCACAGAGGTACCTGAGGAAGGACCAAAGTGAGGGCTGCATTTTAGCCACATTTCTGCTAGTCTCCAATCTGATTTCCCACAGAGCTGAACCTGAACTAGACCCCTGATTTCACAGTGTCGCTCCCCCACCATCTTGCTAAGTCAACAGGTAAAGATGTTTTCCTAGGGGCAGGAAAATGTATCAGATTCTTGCTGAGGTACTGCCATGCCATAACCTCCTGGTATTTCAGGCTCTAAACTTTCTGTGCCCCATTCTTTAGGGTCTGAAGGGTGGTGATTTTCTCTCTCCCACATCATTCTACGATTTGTGGCTATTCTTATTTAAGTGAGAAAGAAGAATGAATGAGGGTGCATTTAGGTTGCCACACAGCCACTGGAGGAATTCATTTCACCCTTCCCAAACCAGCCTTGGCCACTGAGATGCTCTCACATCACCTTGACCAAGAGTGCCAAGCAGGCGGGCCCTAATTATAAGACGATGATCTCAATGTTTTCCCCCAGTGCCATTGCTCTTGGGTCCTGCTGGTCCTTCTGTGAGCTCTGAGCCATGGTGGCCTTTATCTTCCCAGGTAAACGGAGAGGCAGGATTCAAAGGAAGGATTGCAAAAATAATTGCAGGGAGGGAAATGCAAAGGCAACAACTCACTTAGGGAGAGAGACCTCAAGAGTTTGGGAAAAAGGATTGAATGCTTCGCTACACCATTTTGTGAGGATTGGCAGAAGGGAGGGTAGAATGAAACCAAATATAGACACAGACATACACCCTTCCCTATGATTAAGTCACCCTTCCCAGTAGCAAAACAAAACAAAACAGAAACATAGAAAGCCAAATCTTCCTCTCCTTTTCCACATGAAGGTGAATGTCAGACATGGGTCAGGTTTCTATTTTTAATTTGAACCTTTCTCTTCCTTCTCAGTTTTCTTCTTTAACATGCCGCAGGCTTAACTTTATCTCTCTGGCATGAGAAGCCCTGGGAGGAAAGATGACAGGCTTTCTCCAAAGTGGCAGGATCGGACAGACCCATGACCTCAAGGCAATGCTTTCCATGTGAGCACAGGCTGTCACCACTGCCTTTCTCCGAGGAGGCCAAGCCAGCTCTCCCTTCCTACTGCTTGCCCTTGCAGTGTTGGCTCAAACAAACAAACAAATAAAACAAAACAAAAAACAGCCATTTCATCGGCCTGGAGGAGTATCAACCTCGTTGATGTGTCGTAGAAGACCACAGATGCCTCTCACGCTAGCTTCTCCCTGTGCAGCCTGGACCCATGTTCCCTTCAATCTGTATTAACTTCTCTAGCCACTCTGCCAGTCAGATTAGAGTCCTGGTTTTCAGGCTACAGTTCATAAAATGTTTCCAGTCTTTTGCCATCTCCATAGCAGAGAGAAAAAGGCTTTACTTCCTTGCATCCTGTGGGCAAGTAATAGGCACTGTACCATGAGCCTCCATTTCACAGCAGCCACTGCATTCACTTGGGGCCTGGGGCCCAGCAGGCAGCCTTCAACCCATAATAACTCCCTTTTCTTTTCCCAATTACCCAGGGCCAATAGGTCCAATGCAGACCCCAAGCTTAGCCTTTGCAATTTAGATGCCACAGGTAGCTTCGTGTTTGGATGGTTGAGAAAGGAAAAATAATAACCTTGCCTTGCTCAGGCCCCTGCGGTGTCCCGGTATCCCAGAGCTTCACAGCCTGTGTGTCTCAGACCCATTTAGTGCCCTTTCTGTCCTCACAAATGCAACCCTTTCCCCGGTTGGAGCCCGGCGGGGGGTGGCGGGGGGTGGTGAACCATCTGCACAGGAACAGAGCTGCTGAGGGCCAACAGCAAGCAGGGGAGCTGCGCGCAAGGAAGTAGAAGGGTGGCAGAGGCAGCATCCACAGAGGTAATTCCATTAGCTGGAACCTGGCCTGCTCCCCAGTTACCCCAGCTCCGCCCCACCCTGCCTCACCTCATGAAAAGCACAGTGGGGTCTTTAACAACACTTCTAACATAATGAGCTCTTTGTGGACAGACCAACTGTGCTTCCCCTACAGGCCAAGAGTTTAATGCACATAACAAACTTGGTCTTTACGTGTGTGTGCATGCTGCAGAGTGGGTTGATGAAAATCAGCATTACCCCGTTCCAACAGAAAGGAGAAACTGGGACATTCATTGGTTCAGGGGCTTACCTGAGGTGACTCGGAGGTCAGGAGCAGTGCTAAAGTCCTTTGACTTTGGAATGGATGTTCCGTGGCCCAGCACATTGCTGAGCAGCCCGTTTTGGCTAGCTCTACGTCTCAGGTGTACCTGCAGGATCTCAGAGGAGATGAGCTAAGTGGGAACAGGTGCCTACTTCAGTGTCCTAGTCCTAAGGCTTTTCTACTGGAAATCAGAGTGAACGGACTGAAGCTTTGCAAACAGGCCCTCTGAGAAAAACACGTCCCCCTTTGCCTCCATGAGTTCTCCCTCCAAATACCCCATTTCCATTCCGTGCACTCAGGCTCAAAGCCCAGGTCATCTTTGACTCTCCCCACCCCAACATGTATCATTTGCCAGGTCTTGTCCCCTCTGCTTCTGAAACATGTCTGAATGCCTCCCCTGCTCTCCTTCAGTATGGGTCAGGCCCTCTGGATCTCTCCAGGACAATAGCAGTAGTGCCCTAAGGGACCCTCTCCCCTCAAAGATCCTCATGCCAATCCTTCCTTCAAACCTGCAAAGCTGACTTTGTAACACGTCATGACCCTGGCCATTTCCCACCCTCAGCCATCCATGGCCTCCTACTTCCTATGAATGAAGTATGAACACCTCCCCTGACATGATGGTCTAGCCTCACCCTTTGCCTCCTTATCTCGTGTTCCCTTACGCAGTCTGAGCCGAAGCCCACTTGGTTTATTCACTATTCAGTCACACCCCATACTGCCCTGCTTTCATGCAGATATTCCCATTTATACCCCATTTAGGGAAACAACACTTCCGTGTTTCTCCTCTGCTACAACACTGAACACTTCTGCAACAAGGCGTGTGGGTTTTGCACTCATCAAACAATTCTCCAACGCCAGCTAGCCATTCTACAATGCAATTCTGAGACCACGTACCTGGATATATAGCAACAGAGCCCACAGATTAAGGGCTCAGTCTCACAAGCCTGACACCTCCTCCCCAACTTCAGTCACCAACCAGTCACAAGTTCAGGTTGTCATACTTGATTCTGGCTATAAATCTGAGGTTCGCATGACCCTTCTCCCCAAGTTTGATTAATTTGCTAGAGAGGCTCACAGAAGTCAGAAAAACAGGTCACTTACTATATTACCAGTTTATTATAAAAGAATATAACTCAGAAAAAGCCAAATGGAAGAGATGCATAGGGTAAGCTATGCGGAAGGGGCCTGGAGCTTCCATGGCCTCTCAGAGCACATGACCCTCTTAGAACCACCACATATTCACCAACCCAGACACTCTCCAAACAGTATTGTGTGGGATTTTTATGGAGGCTTCATTACCAGGCGTGGCTAGTTAAATCTCTGGCCATTGCCCATTAAGTCTTCAACTCCTCCCTTCTTCCCAGAGATGGAGGCGGGGATGGGGTGGGCCTGAAAATTCCACTCCTCTAGTCACCTGGTTGGTGCCCCTGTAACCAGGTCTCATCCCGTGGTAATCTAGGGGGCGTTCCAAAAATCACCTCATTAACCTAAACTCTCCCTGTGGTTGAAAGGGGCTTGTTATGAATAACAAAAGGCACCTTTCTCTCTCTTATCACTTAGGAAAGCCCAAGGGTTTTAGAAACTGTATGGGGTTGGGGATGAAGACCAAATATATTTTTCTTAATATAAATCACAATATTCTACTTCCTGCCCCATAAAATGCCACCTCACATGCTACCTCCTCCTTGAAGCCTTTTCCAGTCACCCCCAACAAAGTGGCCTTTCTGTCATATCCATGTCTCTCTCATGCCACTTGTTTTCTGATTGGCAGGTCCTGAATGGGGGAAGCCACCACCCATGTGGCCCTGTACTAGAGGGTGTGACAGGGCTCCACACAGAGTTCACGCTGAAATAATGCTTGTTAAATGGAAAGTTTGGGGGCAAAAAAGAAAAAAAAACAAAAACAAAAACAAAAAACGACTTTGCCTTTCTATCTTTCTTTTCTCTTTATCGCCTCCTTTCCTTCCCTCCAACAAACATTCGAGCATCTACTATATGCCAGGTGGTGCTTGTTACTAAGGACACAGCAGTGATCAGACCTGACGCAAAGCCCTTCCTGAGTGGAGCTTAAGACTTGGTGGGGAGGCAAACGTTTTAAACGTGTAAGAGATTTGAGCGGTAATTACTGCCGTGCTGAAAAG
This sequence comes from Pteropus medius, assembly GCF_902729225.1. Lineage (NCBI taxonomy): Eukaryota > Metazoa > Chordata > Mammalia > Chiroptera > Pteropodidae > Pteropus > Pteropus medius. The sequence goes on along the minus strand of NW_024346692.1, from coordinate 1,454,491 downwards.
TAAAACAGGAAAAGAGGGAGGGAGTCCAGGGCGTGACCAGGGCAGCCTCCCTGAGGAGGTTCCAGGGAGTGCAGAGGGAGTGAGCCATGCCTTGAAGCATCTTAGGGAAGAACATTCTAAGCAGAAGGAATGGCCAGTGCAAAGATGTGTGTGTTGTGCTGGGGAAGCAGCTGAGTGAGAGGCATGAAGAGGAGCAGTATGTGAATATTCTCTCTCTCCGCCTTCCACCTTCACTCTCTCCTAAGAGAGGCTCGCCATTGTGGCAGACAGAAGCAATTTTATCAGTGCGAATGGCTCAGAGTGGTCAAACCCTGGGACCCTTTCTCTGTGTCCCAGTCAGTGGAAGGCACACTGACGCTAGCTAAGTGACATAATAAAGGGCCTATTTTCTTTGAAAGGTCCTCATTTGCCAGTGAATTAGACTACTAACTTAGCATTTGGTTGGCTGCCTAGCTTTCTCTTGCTATGGCCTCTCAGCATCCCATCCCTGCGACGGATTTCTCAGGTGCAGAGTATCTAGATACGAACAGAAATCAGAAAGGAACAGGGAAACCAAAGGGAGCAGCAGAAACCCCTGCAGCCCAGGAAAGGGCAGGGAGTGGTTTTGTCTGACAGGAGGGTCCACCACCCAGCAATACCAGGCTGTTTGGACACACACTGCTGTTGGAGTCTTATTTTGACCTCTGCCAGGGGCTACATTTTGGGTTCCCTCTTTGTATGACAAGGGAAGGTCTCACTGGTGGCGCGCTCTGCCCAGGTTTCTCCTGCCTTTGACTTGTATGAATATATCTTTATTTCCAACCTCTTTCTCACCAGTGGTTTTGGTGCAAAACCGTATGTCCCTTGCCTAGGAAATCCAGGTGCACAGAGGATTCTGAGGACTGTGTTCAGAGCGCTGTGTTACTGGGTCGGGCTGTATCGGGCCTCTAAGTCGGCACTCATGGAAATGCTGGCTGGTCTGCAAACAGCCCTGAGGAAGTTTAAGATCCACATTGCTCCTTAGTTTTAAGGGTTTCTATCCGGACTTCAACAGAGAACCACACCTCAGTTTTCCACCCATTACTGCATCTAGTACCAAGATTTCTCACCTGATAGAAGCAGTCTTGGGCATTTTCACATTTACCTTCATAACTGCAATAGTCAGATTAACCACAAAGACATGACACCACATACTTGTGTCATGTAATCCTCACCAATAGCAGAGAGTAGCTACTCATTCCTATTTTATAGACAAGAAACTATTAAGTAAAGGGCAGTGTAATATTCTGCAGTTCTTTGTGTTGTTATTCCTATTAGGAAATGCTCGTATGCTTCAGGGCTAACCGAGATGAGAAAAGTAAATATTTACTGAGCCCTTACTGAGTGTCAGGCAGTGGGTTAGGGGCTTTGCGTTTTCAGTTTTAATCGCCCAGTAACACTATGAGGCAGGTATTATTAATTTCCTGTTCACCGTGGAGAAAACAGAAGCCCAGAGAGAGTGAGGAACTTTTCCATGGCTACACAGCTGGTTAATGACAAAACTAGGATTCAGATCTGCCTGACTCCACAGCTCATGTGCTCCTGCAACACCCACTTCTCTGGAATCTGGAGAAGGAAGAGACCGTTTAACATAGGAAGCACTGAAATTCCAAGTTAGTATGAAAAGCAGCATGTTGGAACTTTTGAGTGAATGGTCACCCTAGTAACAGCTGCTTCCTATGGAGCGTGCCAACAGCACAGTGAGGGACTTATTCCCGGAAGCGGGGTGGAAGGGGGGTGGGGCGTGGAGCGAGGCAAATCTAGATCCAGAAATAGACGATAAGAAGGTAGTGAAAAGTAAAGCAGCATGGGAGTTCATGAGCAAAGCCATTCCCTCAAAAGTGAGAGCCATTTTATTTCACCTGAGCCCCCAGGTAGTGCAACAGATCTGGTGTGCAGCTGCTCGCCCAACCACAACCCACGGCCCCTCTGTTCTCCTTCAGGTTCTCGTGCTACAAATTATGTTTCTCCACAACCAGGCTCACTCTTTTCCCATGTATATAAACAAACCAGACTTCTGAACTGAGTAATACCCTCTCCCAATCCTGGGTCCACTTTTAGCTATAATCAGATCCCTTTTAATTCCCATCACAGACAAGTCTCTGGAAAAAGTGGCCCATACTCTACTTACCATAGCTAACATTTATGGCAGGATAATTAGGTGCCATTCACCGGCCAAGTGGCTTACATTATTTTTCCAAGTTTCTCACAACTACTCAATGAGATAGGTACTATTATCATACCCATTTTGTGGACCGGTAAACGACTAACTTAGGTTAAATAACTCATCAAGGCCACACAAGGAAGAAGTATAAGAGTCAGAATTCAAACTCAGGTCATTTGAGAATGTAAGTTTTGTAAGAGAAGGGATTTTCATCCTTTATTGTTGTTCACTGATACGTCCCTAGGAGAAAGATAAATGTCCCAAATAGAGTGAATGTTCAATCAATATTAGTTGAAGAAGATGAAACTGTCACTGGAATCACCTCTTTAATCACAGCGCTATGTGTTCCCCAGTTGCTGCAAAGCCGGGCTGCCCGTCCTGACTTCCTCCCACTTCCTTACCCTTGGCCTCACCACTGAACTTGCTCTGAGTAAACCAGTGAACGCTTTCTAGGCTTTCTCTATGTTATCTGACTGTTGAAAACTCCTTGTTGAAAGTCTCTTTCCTTTGTAGTGTCTATAATGGCAACCCCTCACCAGCCGATACTTTCAGGAACTTTTCAAAATATCTTTCTTCTCTTAAATATCGGGAGACTCTGCCTTTAGCCTTTTTATTTTTACTACACACACATGCACACACATACTCATTTATACCTAATGCTTCAACTACCAACCGATACCTATAATTTTCAAATCTGTTCCTGTAAGCAGACCTATGTCCAAGCTCCAGAATAATATTTTTGCTTGCCTGTCAACAACATGCCACACCTGAAGGTCTTTCGGTAATCCCAAATGCAGCCTCTCTAAAATAGAACTTATTCATTTGTCCTTCTCCTTCAGCCCCGATGTTGGCCAATGGCAGTACCTAATCTGCCAGGACCCCCAAAGTAGAATCTGGGTGCCACTGCCCACCTCGAAGAGTCACTCAGTCCTGTCCATTCTGATGGGCAAATGGTTCTCAAACCTGCCGCTCATCTTCAGCCACTTCCAGTGTTGCTTTCCCCGTTTCCCCACCACTCCCATATACCGTCACTGCTATCTTTTGAAAAACTACACTGACTGTCATTCAAGTGCCGAATATTCTTTAAAAGCTCCCTGTCACCTATGGAATGAAGTTCAAACTCCTTGTATATCGCAAAGTCATAACGAAGCCCTGTCCACTTTCCCCACCTCGTGTCCCATCAACTTTCCACAAGCACCATCCACTCCAGTGCAGCTGCATTTTATTGAATAATGTCGGGAGATCTTTTCTTCGCTCATGTTTTCTTTAACTTAATACATTCTCCCCTTTCTTCCCACCCCACCTCCATCTTCTCTAGCTCCCCTCTCCATATAATATCCTTTTCACTCAGCAAGACTGCTGGGTCCCAACGCTATCTCTTCTGTGAGATCTTCCTGACTCCTTTCACTTCAGGCACCATTACCGGCCACCTCCTTTTGTCCTCCCACAGTGGCTAGGACATTTTTCCTTTCTGGCACTATGACACTGAATTTTAAACTAAAGTCAGGGACCAGATGTCTTTGTACTATCCAAACCTACCATGAAAACGAAACACAGTGCTTAGCTTTCACTTTTAATGTATCTTTTCCAAATAAAGGAGTTGGTAAGTCAGTAACTAAGTAAAGGAATGAATGAGAAAAACTGAATTTACAGTTCTACCTACTGAAAAGCTGTTTCCTTGGTGTGATATAAATGAGAAAAGACCCTTGGATAGGAGAGTGATTTGCTCAGATACAGTTGACTTCTCTGAACTTAATTATATTTCTTTTTCAATTAGAATTGTCTCAACTAACCCTCCAGCAGTTCCATAGCTGGGTTACTTATAACTCAGAAGGGAATATGTCATTTAATTTATGCTCAACACTGTATAATTAAACAGCTTCCATGCACGTTATTTCCCAAGCTAGGATTCTTCTTTTTTTAAAAAAAAAAAAACAAAAACGAAACTTGGACCAGTGGCTTGGGAGAACTAAGGGAGGGTTGAGTTATTCATCGATTCCTGCAAAGGGAGGCAGTAAACACGTTGGTTAGAGCAGTGATTTCTGCCTGTGAGTCTCAACCCATGAGTAAGTTGTGAAATCAGTTACAGAGGTTCTTCTAGCATTTTAATGAAATAAAATAAAAACAGGAAATGCCAAAGAACATTGCACATGGCAAAAATAAGTATTAGTTTGTGAAACTTTCAGACGCGTGTGTCTGTATTTGTCACAGGTCATAGTGTATATTTCTTGCAATGGGTCACTGTCAAAAAGTTAGAAAACACTGGTTAACGGCATGAACTTTTTTTAAAATGTATTTATTTAAATTAGTTTCAAGTATACAATACATTGGTTAGACATCTATATAGTTTATAAAACAATCCCCACAATTGCTCCCTCTCTCCCCTGGCCCTCCACCTAGCCATTATGTATATGCTAATTGCATTCTCTCTGCTGTGCTCCTCATTCCTGTGACCAACTATCAACAGCAGGAACTTTATTAAATTTTACTGATAATTAGCTCTGCTGCCCACTCCCTGGTTGACTTTGGACAATTGTTTAACCTCTCTAAATCTTGGTTTTCTCTTGTATTAAATGAGAATAATAATAACACTCATTTTTTTTTAGTGTTATTATGAGGAGTAAATGTGTTAAAGACATGTAAACAAAGTACTTGGAACAGTGGTTGTCACAGAGTAAGAATTGTATGGGTTTTAATATTATTATCTATAATGAAGAATTAGACTGGAATTGAACTATTAAACTCATAAAGAAGGGAATAGATTTGCAGAAATGCTGGTTCATAGATATATATGAGAAATATAAAATGATGTTCCCAATATGTTGAGTCATTAATTCAATTGAACAGATATTTATTGAGCAACTACTACATAGTCCCTGAACTTCAAAAATTAGATTTTATATTCGTACTGTTCCTCCCGGCAGGAAGACACTAAGCCAAGCCTAGATCAGAGTACCAAGTTGTGTAATTATGGTCCTTGCCTTTGAGTGCTTAAAACCTAGAGGAGCAGTTAACACACCAGAACAAATGTCTTACTAAAAGGCTACTGCTTTTTGTATGATAAATACTATATTAATGATATAAGTAGTGCCATGAGAGACAAAAGAAAATAACTGGCTAAAGACATCAGGGTGTAGGAAGAAGAAGGTAACAAAAGGGGTGTCATTTGAGAGAGGACTTGAAGAATGAGTACTATTTAAATGAGAAAAGACAGCACAAAAATATTCCTCACCAGGAGAGGACACAGTCCAAGGTATGGAGATGGGAGATTTAAAGAAGGAGCATGAAGTGACCCCGAGGACTCTAAGAGGTGAGAATGAAAATGAAGAGAGAACTGTATTTGTTGCCTTTGACTTCGTGGTCACTGATAATTGCTTCTTCTCCAGAATTCCGTTTCCCAGCATCTGAGCACCTCCTCCCACCCTCCCAGCTCAACTTCTCTTCTACTGTCACTGAGGCAAGACTTTAACTTAGAGTAGTCTTCTCATCCATAGAATCTTCCATTTCTCTCCCATGTCTTCTCCATCCTACCTATGCCTGAGGATCATCGTCATACTCATTCCCTCACAAATATTACCAACTCCTTCACCCTCTTCTTTCTCCACAAAATTTGCCAGGCAAAGCCTGAGCGGGGTTAAGTTACTCTGTGCCTGCTCCCTAACTAGTGAACTCTGAAAAAAAAAAAATACTGTGCTGTTTCACCTTAAATTCATGAGCACAAATTTCAAATGACACTCAACATTGACGACCGGTAATCCTACATCATTTATTTCCATGGTATCTTTATTCTCACAATCCCCCAAATTGCTATTTCACACTTTGTCCACAGAGTCATTTCAAACAATTGTTTTGTCACTAGTTTTATGAATTTAATCTCAACACGCCTTATTATCCTTATCCGTAAAACGGAATTAACAATGGAACCACCATATGGGAATGTAATGAGGATTAAATAAGTTAGAATATGAAAAGCATTTGTGGACTGCCTGACACATGGTAAGCTCAATAGAAATATTTGTTATGATTATAGTTCTCTCTTCTTAAAGATGCTATACCCTTTTCCCTTCCCCTATTCGCTCTTAATAATGACCTTACCTCATACTTCATTTGGACATAAAAGCAATTGGACAGCAACTCTTTCTCCCTTTCACCAAGCCTACAATCCTTCTGGCATCAATACCTGTGCCCTTCACCCTCTCTCCCTGCTCTTACCCAGAGCCAGCCCTCTCTTGTGCTCTGGACCCATCTGCTCTCACCTTCAAGGACTTCAGTCCTGCAACTCTTTCCCCTCTCTTCTGCGTTAATTATTCTTTCCTCTCACTGAATCATTCTGTTCAGTATACCAACATGCTCTAGTATCGCTTAACTTTGAAATGAAGCAAAACTTCCTCTTGAGCACCACAGCCTTATCAGCTACTCTCCTATTTCTCTTCTCAACTTTATGGCAAGACTTCTTCAGAGAGTTTCTAAGGTCACTTTCTCCATTTCCTGTCCTTGTTGGGCTTCTAATTCTACTACAGTGAGACTGCATTTGACTAACTTGCCGATGACTTCATGTTGTCTCTATTTTACTTTTACTCTCCTCAGCATTCCACACAGTTCATCAATTTCTCCATTTGAACACATTTTCTTTTCCTTTCTCCTCACTCTGCTGGTATTTCTTCCTCCTTCACTGGTCACTCCTTCACAGACAACCACAGCAACTCCTCCTCTTGTGTTCAATCAAAATATCGACATGCCAAAATGCTTGATCCCAGGCCCCCATCTCTGTTCTACCTACATACTCTTCCCAGGTAACTTCACCCAGTCTTGTGGCATTACCTATATCAAAAGTCCATTTTATCTTAAACTGCATTGCTGTCTGTAACATTTTTCAAACCCAGATGCCTATATCAAAAATACTTGCTGTTTTCTCTGCCTAGAATGCTTTTCCAGCAATTATCACAGGGCTGGCTCCTTCTCATCCTTCAGATCTTAGCTTAAATGCCATGCCCTCAGGCCATCAATGACAACCTTCTAAAATAGGCATTAGTCATATATCATTTTAATCTTCTGCATGGCACTTTAACATATTTATGTTTTAATGTCTACCCTCCCCCACCTACTAGAGAGCTAGCTCTGTGCATCTGTGCAAGCTCTTCTGTCCACTGCTCACCATACCAGCGCCTCCAGCTAGCATATTCTAGGGATTAGGTAAATTTCTTGCTTCATGAGAGATGAGCAAATGGCTTTTGAGCTTTATAATGTAGGCTATGAGGGGCCAGTGATGTGTTGAAAGGAGCATCATTCTCTCACGCCTTTAAAACCCAAGCCTCATCTCTGACAGACCAGTCCTGCAGAACTTCAGCCCTGTCATCCTATTGCATCATCTTCCTGTTCTCCTAACACTTCCTACCTAGACAATTTTGATTGCTTTCTAATGACAGTCCATGCCCTCCTTCTTTCCCATATCCAATTCATTCTACGCACCACCATCCATCCTCTTAAATTTCTGCTGTTACCATATTGCTTTCTTGTCCCAAATATTCCTAGCTTTTCCACAGTGTACAGAATAAAGTTCAAAATCCTTAGCCTGAGCCAAAGAATCTTTTATACTGACTGTGAAAGCTGCCTCTTGATACAGGAAGAAATACTAAGTGTCTCTTATTCAGCAGCTGGAACACTCTGAGATGAGTTATCCCCACTTTCCTTGTAGCTTGAGTGATTTCTTAAAAAGTGTAGCTGAAAACTCAATACCAGGTGTCCCCAGAGTACTATCTGCTGCTGCCCACTATGCCAGAGCCCCTGAGCAAAGCTCCACAGTATTACCACAGGCACCTGCACTTAAGCCAAGAGTACTTTGAGATGATTTAAGAGTTCCACAAATTTCTTCCCAAATCAATGTAGAGTATTTTTCAAGGTTCCATGATCATTTCTTTTGGAAAAGGCTTTGGTGGATTTGATGAGTGGTCTATTATGTCACCTCTCCTCCTTCCATTCTTTTGATTCAAATCAATCTGGACCAGTGAGTCTCAATCCTAACTGAACATTAGAATAAGATAGGGAACTTAAAAAAAAAAATACCAATGCCAAGCCCTGCCGAGTCTCTGGGGCAGGACCCAAGCATCGGGGTTATGCAACCACCCTAAGTCTGTTACCCACTGAACAAGAAATGACTTCAGGGAATCCTGACCCTTTCTGAACATCAAATACCAACGTTTAAAAACTACATTAGTGTGGGGTGGGAGTGGCAGAGAGGTTGTGAGGCCAGAAGGAAGACTAAGATAATTAGAATAATAACTAATATTTGAGTTAACATATGCAAGGCAGCTCTGCTGCAAATACACTAACTTACTTAATTTTACTTCAGTCCTATGAGAAAAGTATTATTGTTGTCCTCATTTTACAGATGAAAAATCAGAGACATAGAAGATTAAGTAATTGCTCAAGGTCAGCAAGGGGAATCTGGGGTCTGAACCCAGAAAAATCTGACTTCAGAATCCAATCTTATCTACCACAAATAGCAGCAGCAACAAAAAGCATGTACATAAGCCTTATTGGGTACCAGACATTGTTCTAAGCATTTGACATATATCTCATTGAATCTTCATAACAATCATGCAGTGAGCACTGTTATTACATCATCTCCAGTTTATATATGAGGAGACTAAAGTACAAGCTGGCTGAGTGACTCTACCAAGATCACTGAGCACTCTACCAGGAAGGGGAAATTAGAATATTCTGTGCTGCCTTGTTAGAGTACTGTGTTTCTGCTATTCTCCTAGAGATAAGGTGTGTGCACTCATAGTTTGCCTATTCCCAAGAAAATCTTGATGACTTCTTAGCACTACCACACTTACTATTTAAAAATAAGCCTGGAAGCCTGTTGATGAAGACAAAGCCTACTGCAGATATCTGTCTAGCAGCACAGAGGGCCCCCCTCATCTGTGCAGGATATGTTCCAAGACCCTCAGTGGATGCCTAAAACTGTGGATAATACTGAACCCTATGTATGCTATGTTTTTTATATACATATATATCTATGATAAAATTTAATTTATAAATAAGCACGGTAAGAGAGTAATAATAACTAATAAAATAGAATATATAGTAATAAAAATTATGTGAATATGGTCTCTCTCAAAATATCTTCGGGATTGTTTATTTCTAGAATTTTCCATTTCGTATTTTCAGACAGTGGCCGACCATGGGTAACTGTGGATAAGGGGAGACTATTGTGTGTGTGAAGTTGAGAGCGGCAAAGTTCCACATGCCCTCACAGAGGCATTTCTGCAATAGGAAATTCTGAACTTGATCTCTCTGCAAAGGGCTGGGCAGCACACACTTTACTGCAAAGGATTTCAGGCCTTGTGAGGCCGGCCCACCTGCTGTGTATCCTCACTGTAGGTGTAGAGTCCACATCTGCCTTTAGAGCAGGCTGTTTATATGCCCGTCAGAGCTCCTCGACCCTAAACAGCACACCTTACTCCATCTAGACCTTCTTTCTTTCCTCCACTCCATGAATACATACCATCTGAGACTTCTATCATTCGTGTATGAAGAAAGCTTAACTTAAAAATGCCCATCCTGTGTCCACCAGGAGCCTGCTTTCCAATCATCTGTTAAATCAGGGATCTCTAGCCCCAGGCTGTGGACTGGTTTGGGTCTGTGGCCTGTTAGGAACCAGGCCACACAGCAGGAGGTGAGCAGCAGGCTAGGAAGCTAAGCCTCATCTGTATTTGCAGCCGCTCACCAGCACTAGCATCACCACCTCAGCTCCATCTCAGATCATCAGGCATTAGATTCTCATAGGAGCACTGGTCCCTGGTGCCAAAAAGGTTGAGGACTGCTGTGTTAAATGCACCCACTGTTGAATTTGCAACTGGTGCTAAAGAGTGAAAATTCTATTTTTTCCAGGTGTCATAATAGTTCCATTATGACTATGACTTTTGGAAGAGAGGAAGACATTCTTTTTTTTTTTTTTTAGCATTTTATTTTATAATTAGTTTCAATATGTAGTACATTGGTTAGATATTTATATAGTTTATGAAATGATCCCTCCAATTACCCTATCTTCCTCTGGCTCTACACGTAGACATTACATTACTACTGACTGCATTCTCCATGCTGTGCTCCCCAACCCTATGACCATCTATCAACTACTAATTAGTACTTCTTTAACTCTTCACCCCTTCTCCCAGCCCTCCAGCCCCCTTCACTCTGACCACACCTGATTTTCCTCTATATTTGTGAGTCTGTTTTCAATTAGTTTGTTCTTTTTGTTCCCTAGATTCTGCATATAAGTGAAATCATATGGTGTTTATCTTTCTCTGTCTGACTTATTCACTCAGCATAATAACCTCTAGGTCCATCCATGTCATTGCAAATGATAGGATTTCATTTTTTATGGCTGAGTAATATTCTATTGTATATATGAACAATAACTTCTTTATCCAACCATCTGTTGATGGGCATTTAGGTTGCTTCCATATCTTGACTATTGTGAATAGTGCTGCCATGAACATAGGGATATATAGACCTTTACAAATATATGTTTTGGTTTCTTTTGAGTTGCTGGGTCCAAAGGTAGATTCATTTTTAATTTTTTGAGGAACCTCCAGACTGTTTTCCATAGCGGCTGTACCAATTTGGAATCTCACCAACAGTGTATAAGGGTTCCCTTTCATCCACATCCTCACCAATACTTGTTTTTTGATTTATTGATGACAGCCATTCTGACAGATGTGGTTTTAATTTGCATATCTCATTGTGGTTTTAATTTGCATTTCTCTGATGATCAGTGACCTTGAGCATCTAAGAAAGACATTCTTGATGGGAATTTCAGCTACCTTGGCCTAGATGAAAAGTTTGTATTCAATTATATAGACAAGAGGGAGACTTTGCATGTTTTTGAGCAGAGGAATGACATGGGACCCACTTTCGAAAATCAGTCTGGCAGTGATATGTAGAATAAATTGGAGCAGGGAAAGGAACATTTGGTTGGAACATGGTGTTGTGAAGCCAAGGGCTTGGAATGTTGGCACAGAACATGTGGATTCATCAGCACAAACCATTCTTGCTGCTAAAAAGCCGGTCAGAGAGCACAGCTAACTGATGACGGATTTGTATTAGGAGAACATCACTTAAAATATGTGTCTACCCTGAGCTGCTTTTACCTTCAGATACCATATTAAGAAAAAGCTTCCGTATATTTGTCATTACTGAGTTAATGGCGTCCTTGGTGCATTAAAGCTTCTATTTTCAGGCTTGAATGTCCTGGGCGAGTAATTCCATTTTAAAGGGATGGGGATGCTCTTTTGTCTTCTTCTGTGTTATACAGGGTTGAATCCAGGCAGAACTTTGTTCTTTTACCACCTTCCCCAAGCATTGGCTCTTTTCTGTCCTTAGTCATCTATCTATCCCTGACTCCTCTCCATGGAGCAGGAGAACCACCCTTTCTCTTTCTGCCCATCATCCTCCATGATGTTTGCTATCTTTCCCAGGTCAACTTAAACGTTCACTAGAGTCCCATCAGGCTGTCCTTTGAGCTCCAATTCAGCACAATGACAGACAACTTCAGGGTCTGTTCTGACTCCTTGGCCAAGTCATCCCATGATGTACAAGTTGCACCCTCTCTGCTGTCTGAACATGGTGTTAATTATGCTCAGGGAACAAGGGAGCCCCAGGTCCAGGTACTTGTGAATCTGGGTCCCGTATTTCCGTATTTTCTTCCCATCTCCTTAGTCAGACTAGAAAGACCTCAATCAAATCCTGCCAAATCATGGCTACGAAAAGCATTGGTATAGAAAGCAGGATATGTTACAACCAAGAGTTTGGGAAACTCAGATTTTAAAGATTTCAATGATTCAGAAAAAAAGTACTAGCTCGCCATTCAGGCTGCGTTGTCTTTTCCACTACTACCTCAGGAGCAGCAAATCAGCTTTCAAAATCCTCCCTCTGCCAGCTGCTAACTTAAAGCAGGGTCGCAAAGTCACCTCCTCCTCCCTTCCCTCTCTTCCTGTCTTTCAGTCTTCTGTCTTTTCTTGCTGAGTATCACCCCCACTTCTTGTTCTTCGTCTAACTCCCTGACTTCTCCTCACCCCCATACAAAACAAAACACTTTGCCCCCTTTAGAATATTTCCTATATCTACATATCACAACTTCATCAACTTTATTTACCGAGGAATTCAAGACGAAACCCTGGAGGTCGTTCTGGGCAGGTGTGTCACAGACTTGATTGTGTATCAGAGTTTCCTGCAGGGCATGTTAGCTCACAGATTGCAGGGTTCCAGCCTCAGTGCTTCTGATGCAGTCACTGATTCAGAAGGTCTGGGGCAGCCCCCAAATTTACATTTTTAGCAAGTTCTTAGGTGACACCGATGCTGCTGGTCCAGCGATCACACTTTGAGAACCACTATGCTAGAAACCTCTTTCTCTTTTTACCCTTTTCTACTATCCAAAAAATAACTGATCAGGTTCCATTGATTTTTGCCTCCAAATTAGTCTATCTCCTCCACTGCCCAGGTTCAGACTTTTGCCATTCTTTCTTGATTATAATCGCCCGCAAGCTGGCCTCTCAACCTCCAATCTTACCCCTTCAATATCTACTGTTAGTGAAATGATCGCTCTAAAACATAGATCAGGCACCATTTGTTCCCTGATCAATGCCTCCAATGGCTTCCACGCTACCAACAGAAGAACTTTCAGCATTTTTAGCATGGCATGCAATGCTCCTTGTGACTTGGCCCTGTTTACCTCTCTATTCTTTTTCCAACACTCCCTGTAGTAATGAAGTGCCAGAAATCTCTAGCACATACTCCACAGTTTCCTGTTCTCTTGGATGTCATCACTTTTTCTAGAACTATCTTTCTATCTGTACATCTTGGCTCTCAGCTCAAGTTTCAGTTGTTCAGGAAGCTTTCTTTAAAACCCCCACGGTGACCTCACTAACCCTCTGCTGTTCTCCTAGGGCTCTCCAGCACCTCTACACCATTTCTTAGCATATTATATTGAAATGTTCTGTTTTCGTGTCCTCCTGTGGCAGGAAACAGTTTTCTTACCAGCACCAAGCTCAGTGAATGCTGCTGAACTGAATTTCTTCCCCCTATTTTTTTTCTCTCTTTTCCTTCTAATGAGCCTTATCCCGCTCTTCCCCTATGCCCACTTCCCCCTTGACCTTCACAGAAAGATCAAAGGTCTTAGAAGGGCCAGTAATTGCTGTGCTGCAAGCTATCAGTGGCCTTTCTCAGTCACTCTGTGAAGCCTAGTTAGATTTTCTCATATATGTTTAATGAAACAATAGATCTGCTCTTCACAAAATCAGCTTTTCTTCTCAAACTGCTCAGAGAGCTTTACAGCTCTGGCTGTGATATCCAAAGTAGAACCCTATGAGGTGAGGAGAGGCCAAAAAGAGATTAACGTGGCCCATTTGAAGGCCAAAACCCAAATCAAATACATTTCTTTTGCCGTGTTCATGAGTCACCGTGGCTGCAGGAATCTTCAGCTCTGTAGAATTCAGCGTTTTGTTGTGTTTTATTTCTAAACTTGGGTAAAGCCAGGCTAGTATGTGCTAGTTTATGAGCCTCTGACCTCAGAGAAACTGGGTAGAGATGACAGAAGTCAGGTACAATCGATCCTTAATGACAAAATGTTTTCTTTGCTCCTGCCCCCAGATTCTTCTTTTTGCTTTCTGGGTAGAAAATTACTTGCTCAAAGAAATATACCCATAACTTTCTAGCTATCTATATGGTTTTAATAGATAATAATTTTGATGCTAAAAATGTAAATGGGCAAAATTGATGGGATTGGATGGAGGCTAATGTAATATCTGAGACTGAATTTTTTAAATAGGCAAGATGAATAAATTTTGGAAATTAATTAAGCAGCTGACAGTGTTTCATTGAATCATTTTATGTACTCAATATACACTGTGCATATTCTCCTATAGACATATGCAAATGTATGAACCTCGCATATTAAATAGCAGAATAGGGGATGAGAGGCGCTTTAGGTATATAAAATATTATTATTTTCATTATTATTTTTATTGCCAACTTGAACACTTTATTGGAATCATTATTTGCTTGGAGAAATTTGCTGAGTTTGGCAATTTTCCACTATCTTTATGAGTTTATGTCGGGCAACAAGGCCTCTGGAGAAGAGAAGCGTACATAATGCGGATAAGTGGTTGGAAGAGAATTCTGTTTATCAGAGCTTCTCTGCCCTGACTGCCGAATCTTCTGGTCATTAATTGTCTGAGCCACCTGTCCCACTCCTTTCATTTCCAAGAAACAGTTACCGTTTTCTGTACTAGGTTATCAGATGCTGGGAGACTAGAAAGTGAAGATACTCAAGGATTCTTACCAGGAGGAACTGCTATAATCTACAAGCACCAGATGTAAGGGAAGTTCTGGCTTCTTTGTTCTAATGACTTGCTGAGGTATAGTTGTGGTTGTTGGCCTTGAAATGTTGATGGAAACTCAGCTCAAGGTGTGACATGGTGACCCGCTTTAGCAGCCAAGCAAAGCCTTTCTCAAGCACTCTCAAGGGAACAATTAGTTAAATCCTGGTGAACATACTTCACCAACAGGAAGAAGAATAGATGACCCGTTCTTGACCATTGGCCCCTTTAGAATTGACCTTGATTTTGTTTTCTAATGCCAAAGACTGGAGTCCTCTTACTCTTTTTGTTTGTTATAGCCTCACTTTCTAATTCTGTATTTGCAACTATAAATGAAGAAATGTCCAATCGAGTATTTAATGCTGACTGGTTTATGAACCATTGATCCAAATAACTAGGGTCTCCTCGGATGTGAATGACAAGGAGCTTAAAACAGCAGCACCTAATCCACTTGGCAAGAATTTCTAAACAATGGGGTATGGACATTTTTACTAATGAACCTGTTACAAATAAAAACATTTGGGCTGACCTACTTGAAATTTGGCAAATGTAACTCCAAACTCAGCAAAGGGATATTAAAAAATAAATTTAATAAATTAATTTTACTTTAATTCAAAAATTTTTATCAACTTTATTGGTTTTTAATTTGTTTCCTTTAAAAATTAATTCCACTGAATCGAAAGGCCTGAATTAAGGTTTTTTTGTTTATTGGAGCAGATCACCCTCAGCGGGTCACAGACACACAGTCAGGCTGCCATGGGGCAAGCCTTCTCACTTGGCCTGTAGAGTGCACGTAAATCAATGTGATTGTGTTCATGAGAGGAAGGAGCAGAAAAGAATAGAACCCCTGCTTGGAGCAAAATGACCTCAAAAAAGTCCAAGGCTACATGGAGCACAATAGAATATTCCAGGAAGAATCCTTGATGTTTTACTATTTTACTACTCCCCATAATTTCCTTCCTTTCTGATTCCTAAAGCAGGATATATTTCAACAATGTTCATAATAACGATGATTTAAGAAGAACTTAGGATTGTGCTATTCATTTTATATGTATTATGTCATTAAAGTCATACAATAATCCTATAGAGTCTGTACTGTTTTAGTTGTTTTACATGTAATAAAAGTGAGACACAGAGAAGTTGAGTAACTTTCCCAAATCACACACTAGCAAGCGAAAAAGGCAAGACTTGAATCCAGGTGGTCTGACCAAGGAGAAACGAACAAAGTGCCACAGGTTTCCCAGCCCTATTGCAGTTATCTCTGGCTAATGGGAAAATGGAGAAATTCTCATCATCCAGAGGAGACTAAATGGTGGAATTGGTCATGTTCCCAGTCTCTGGAGGCCATAAATAAATCTGTCTGCCACTCCATGCTCAAGAAACATAGGAAATATTTGTATATAGGTGTAGTAGCCAGCCTTCGAGATGGCCTCCAAAGATCCCCACCTCCTGGCATTCATGCCCTTGTATAGTCTCTCCCATCTTGTACCAGGGTTGGTCTGTGTGGCCAATAGCAAATGGCAGGAGTTATGGCATGTCATTTCCAAGGTAGGTTACAAAGGAATGTGACTTCTGTCTTAGTCTCTCTCTCTAATGCACTCTGTCAGATCATGGGCTCTGGGATGAGCCAGCTGCCATGTCAGGAGGACTTTCAGAAAACTACGGAATTGCTAAAGTGGTGAGGAACTGAGATTTTAAGCCAAAAGCTAGCATGGGACTGAGATCTACCAATCTCAAGAGTGAGCTCGGAAGGGAAATCTCTAGCTCTGGTCAAGTCTTGAAAGGATTACAGACTGGCTGACAACTTGATTAGCCAGCACCACCCAGCTAAGCCATTCCTGGATTCCTGACCCTTAGAAACTGTGTGAGATAATAAATGTTTATTATTTTAAGCTGCTAAATTTAGGGATAATTTGTTATTATGCAGCAACAGATAACTAATATATAAGATGTAAAGGAGCAGACTGCATTAGCACATGTGTGCCAGAGGCTAGTAGGCAGGAGTGGGTGGACCCCAGGGGAAAAAAAGAGACTCTCTAAGACCTGAATGAGGAAAGAAGCATTTGATCGCAGAAGTGCAGCTTCACTGTTTAATTTTATTTGTGTGAGTTTGCAATCAAGAATGCAGGTAGGCTGGTATGTTTCCTCCAAATCAGTATTGATGAGAAAGTGTGAGATAAAATGTGCTATGTGGGAATGAGATGCAGATCTCTACAAGGAACCAGCTAGAGAACATGGTGAGTTTTGCAGGTGCTTTTCAGTTTTCTCTTGGGATTGAGGCATTATGCTCTGTGGCCACAGGAGTAAGCCACGCTTTGAGTCAGGGGGCCCCTGTGTGATATCTGAAGACAACACCACTGACTTGCCAGCCTTCCACAGTCCCACCATTAGAGCCGAAGCACTAGAATATGAGAGAGCTGCTGAAGGATTCTTGGGCCATAACCAGAGAAATCACTCTCACATCAAGATCACCCAGAGCTCAGTCTACTCCAGAGGAAGAGTTTAATAAGAACTGGCACCCATGCCACCTCTCAGAGAGTCTGCCCTGGGTCAAAACGTAGCCCTGATTCCAGATATAATAACTTCCTAGAGCTGCCATCACAAAACACCACAAACTAGGTAGCTTAACACAACAGAAATGTGTTCTCTCTCAGTTCTGGAGATCATATGTCCAAAATCAAGGTGTCAGCAGTGCCCTGCTCCCTCTGACGGCTTTAGGGAAAGATCCTCGCTTACCTTCTCTAACTTCTGCTGGCAACCTGTGGCATTCCTTGCCTGGTAGAGGAGGCATCTTTTTAGTCTCTGCTGCTGTTGTCACATAGCATTCTCCCTGTGCATCTCTGTGTCCAAACATCCCTGCTCTTATAAGGACCTACCCTATCTTAATTACACCTGCAAAGATCCTTGTGCCAAATAAGGTCACATTTACAGGTTTTATGCGGACATGAATTTGGGGGAACATTATTCAACCTAATACACCAGGTGTTATCCAGATCTCAACTGGTTCCCTTCTTGCCATCTGTTCTGAGCAACTCCGGTCCTCAAGTGTGGTAGCATAGACTCAGCTTCTATTTCTTTGACCTCTGCTTACCTACTCTTCCAAACTCTCTCTGCCCCATCTCTTCTACCCAGCCAGAGTCACAAAGTGGCAAGGTGACATAGCTTTGGTCTGGAATTGAGGAAATTAAGGATCTTACTTTGCTATGGCTCTATTGCTATGGTATGATTTTAACTTCCTGGGTTATCTTTTTTCCCATCTATATGATGGCTAGGTATGGGGCCTCTCCATCTGTTATGAGTAAGTGACGTATTGGGTACACACAGTCCCTTGAGCTCCAATGCCACAAGTATTCTTGAAGAAGCTGACAATGTAATTTTTTATAGTTTTCGCCTCTTCTTTCCCTTCAACAGATTAACATTGATAGCTCAACCATCCATGTGCCTCTATCTTTGACCTTCCAGTGTCTCTTCCTATTTGACCAGGCCCTGGTAAGCACACACAAGGTTCTTGAGAGAACTGTGACCCTATCATCACCACAACCTCCCATGTGGGAACACTAAAGCCTCTGGTCCCA
The DNA here is from genome assembly GCF_902729225.1 of Pteropus medius. NCBI lineage: Eukaryota > Metazoa > Chordata > Mammalia > Chiroptera > Pteropodidae > Pteropus > Pteropus medius. The sequence goes on along the minus strand of NW_024346692.1, from coordinate 1,436,354 downwards.
GCATGCCTCACTTCACACAGAAAGGCCATGCCCTCCATGTTACAGTAACATACAATCAAGAACTGTCTCCTCATTCTTCTAAATCTTGCCTTATTAGCTTCTTTCCTTTCTGAAAGGCACTGAGCTACTGGTCCCCTCTGGCCCTTTTAGCATTCCCTGTCCTGTTCAACGCCCCACTGCCACCTTCCCCACAAGGTGTTCTGTATGTAAGCAGAGCACTGCTGAAGCTGTGTGGGCTTGAAGAAAGCTCATTACAGCCCAGCCACTGAATGGGGAATTGGTGGGGGAGCTGCTGGCCCAGCCCAGCTTATGCTGGCTGCCCATGGCTGCACTGCTGAGAATTCCTTTGCCTTCAGCCTTCTCTCAGTGTGCTTCCCTCCACAAGAGGCAGCTGACAGTGGGCTGCTATCAGAGCACTGAATTCTAGCCTGGAAGCCTCAGGGAAACAGAGCTCTGCCTGCTCTCTTGGGAAGCCATGCACCACTGGATTTCCACTTTTATTTTTTGGTCTCTGGTAATTCAAGGTAAAACTGGGAAGGGATGACAGCATGCAAGCTAAAGGTTTGAGTTCTCTCCCTCCTCCCTTCTCATGTTTCTGAAACCCTATGGTCATCATCTATAGCCTGCAGGGAGAAGTCCATCTTTACTTTGATGAAATGGAGTTTCAAGAAAGGGAGAGATTAAACTCTAAGCTCCTTCTATAGTTTTTCCAAAGTGCTTGAAAAATACTTTGAGACCCAAGTTTAGTGTGGTCCTGTAATTCCACCTAAAGAACTCGTATCTTCTCAGAGGACCAGGGACAATGCCTGTTCTGGGTCCAGCAGAGGGCCTGGGAAGCAGGCATACCTCACTGCACACGGTTCACATGGAATTAGCTTCTCCACCCAGCACAGGCCTGAAGGGCTGAGGCCAAGTAGCAGGAGGCACAAGGCAAGGTGGTGAGGGCTGTGCCTCCATCAGCTTCCTCAGTGCTCAACCTCACAGCCCTCTGGAAATGTCAGTCTTTTCTGTAGCAATACTAGGAGAGGATTCTATTCAACTTCTGTGAAAAAAGGAAAACATGTGAGAAGAAAAAGAGAACGATTGTGTGAAAATTGAGTTGTTTGGCTGAGGAGGAAGCAGAGCTCAGCAGGAGGCAACCAAGATGCAAAAATTCATCTTTAGTGCTACAGTGTAACTTGTGGAGACTAAGTCACCAACCGCGAGAGCTGTAGGTCTCATCACTAGGCCCTGGAAATGCTTGGAAGTGATGGTGAGGCAGCCAGGAAAGACACTGAGGCTCCTCACAGCTGTGAAGGGCAGGACAGGTAGACTCTGAAGGGGAGACAGACAAAGACTTAAGCAGTTGCTGTGGCTGACCAGAGACTCGAAACCTTTACAAGAGTACAGGAATAGGAAGTGGGAGCAGAGTCCAAACCTGCCCTTGAGGGGTCAGGGCTCATGGAGAAGACTCAGTGACTGCCTGTCTGGACTAGGAGCCTATCTGGGAGTAGCCAACAGGTCAACCTACTGCTAGGGACAAACCAGGCTGAACTCACCTTCCAGTGTGACAGGCTGAAAGGGGTTTAGATGTCACATATCCCTCTCAGCTTTGTTTTCCTCATAATCCTTCTCATGGTCTCTATATGACATAGCATAGATTTTACTTGTTTGTTTGTCATCTGCCTACCTCCACTATAGTGGAAACTCCATAAGATGGGCTTTTTGGTTCCTTTTGTGCTAACACCTGACACATAGTGAATACTCAATAAATATGTTTAGAATGAATGATTAAATAAATGGATACAAGATGCTTATAGTTGTTAAGACACTAGCAGTCATCTTTTTGAGCAAAGTATAGTAAGTATTGCATACCTTCTATTGCTTTACAAACTCTAGTATCTGGTGAGAAGGGTGAGAGCTACCAAAAAAAAACCAGAAAAGAACCAGAAATCCAGACCGTAACATCATTTCCCAGTGTGCAAAGTAAGTAACTAAATTCAGCTTGTACCCTGAGCCTTGAAGAGTCCTTTTGCTTCATGAAGTACTACTTCTAGGAACATGAAGAACATCATCGTCTTTGTTTCCAAGGCTTCACAGTGGGGAAGTCCCTATGTTAAACGAGACAGATACACTTGACCGTCAGGGTCCCTGGAATCCAAAGATCCACAGTTATTGGTTCTAAGACACATCCCACCCCCACACTTTATGACATTTGAAACCAGGTGGCCTCTTAAAACATGGTATCTCACAGACTCAGGGGGATGGGGGCTGGCAGTATCTGTGACATCACTCTCATTCTCTGTGCATGTGCAGAGTCCCTCTTAGCTGTGCGTATTGCCGCTACTTCAACAGGTTACTTGTTACTCTGTGCACAGAGTACCGCACTGGTTTGGCTTTGAAATGACAGTTATTGCATATACACAGAAAGGTATAGAAATAGAGCAATGGGGCACACATTTGATAATATTGAAACAAGTGTTTGATATTAGAATGACCACAATTCTTTATTACAAAGCAACACTAAGTGCTTTTCAAGACATAGGAAGGAAGATGCCTAATAGTAGAAGGACCTTTGTTATGTCGGTTCCTTGATGTGAGCACAAAAATTGACACGCACCAAGCAGGAAAGCACCATTTTCAAAATTTGCAGAAGAGTTTCAGCAGCTCAGAAGAAAATCTTTAAAGAAATTCTGCATTCCAACAATCCTGATGGTTCAGAAGCTGACATTATGTGGAAAAACACAGATGCCGATAACTCATGAAAACAATATTAAAAGTAAAATTCTCAATGTATAGTAGTTTTAAGAAGCCCTTAACTTGGCTTACATTTTCTTTTTGATGTATGTGTACACATCACTAATATAAAAAAATTCTACTTATGTTTAAATAAGCTAAAGGAGTTCTTTTAAAAAATATTTAATAAAATTTAATGTGATAATGCATTGCGTCATCATTTAATCGGCAGTATTTTCTGGAACATAAAATCATAGTATTCTTAAAATTGATGATATGCTAGATTTGAGGTAATATGGCATGTCATATTTTATACTCTTATCACTCTTATTTTGTCTGACTTAGTCAATCAAAATTTTAGATTCTTAAATAATATCCACAGTCATTTTGTTCAGGTATTTAAATTTTACAGATACAATTAATAGCCTGGTAAAATTTCCATAGAGCTGTGGTCAAATGCTTCAGTACTAATTTGGGGAATTTTTATGGTGACCTGTTGTGAAATTAGCTTATGCATGGAGTCTGTGATGAAATACTAGGAGTTTAACTCTTGAGTGATGAAACATAATATTGTAATGGCAAAAAAAAAAAAAAAATTCCTAGCCATGAGAGAGTATTACCACATATTCCAAACATCAGAGGAATGGCCTCCAGTATAAATGTTGTCTACAGCATGTAAGCACAAAATTCTAAGCTACTTAGCAGAACCTATCAAATTTCTTTCTCAGAAAATCAGCATTTTATAACTGGAAGGAAAGTTTGGTGTCAGTTGGGATACTATTTGATTCCTCAATATGTGCTGTACCTGGCATAGTGCCTGGCACTTAATAAATATTTTTGACTAAATAAATAAAAATCACTCCTACACAATGCAATATATATATGCCTTACTGTTGAATTGTATGCCCAAAACTTACTGGATTTGGTTAACCAATGTCACCATAATAAAAAGGGGAAAAAAAAGAAAAAAGAAAAAAAATCACTCCTGCTCAGGCTATAGGGGATTACACACCAATCCTGAGTTTTTAGAGAGAGAATATGGGATAGGAAAGTCTTGCAATTTGAACTTGTGCTTAAAGGATGATAGGATTTCAACATGATGTCATTGGGACAAAGGCACCCCAGACAAAGGTAATATCCCAAGTCAAGACGTGAATGTTCAAAGGTAACAGTAAATCTTCTTACTGAGCTGGATCATGGGTATGGGGAGAAAGTTGGAAAAGAGACTGAGGACAAAGCTCATGGTTTCTTGAAAGCCATAAATTTAAATTTTATGTTTGTGAATAATGAAGTACTGATGGCTTCTGATTAGGCAGTAATCTGGTCTGTGACTTCAGGTCACCCTGGCAAGCGTGTACAAAGAGAACTAGAGGAGAAAGAGACTGGATGTATTAGGTTAAGCTGAATAACAGAACAAAACTCAAATCTCAGTGGCTCAAACAAACACAGGGTTTTCCTCGTCCCTACCCATGTCCCCTTCACATTGTCAGGGGCTCTGCACCACCACTTCCTTATCGGGGTCACCACTGGCACGAGCTTCACTCTCTGGAATGAGGTAACCCTGCATCATAGGAGAGAGAGAGCAGGAGACACGGTTCACATCTGCTCATACCTCTGCTCAGATTTCACTGGCCAGGGGAAGGTATGTCTCCTTACTTCAAGGAGACTCAAGTACAGGGGAGCACAGTACTGGTGAACAGTACTAATGTCTACCATCGTTGGAGAGGGGACATGAGTCAGGAGACTGACAGCACTGTCCAGGATAGAAGTGATGAGGATCTGGACTAGAATGGTAGCAGAGAACATGAAGAGGAAGGAAAGAATTTGTGAAACAATAGAGGCAACAGGATTTGGATATGTAGAGCTCAGGAGAAAGGAAGCTGGTAATAAGCGTTTGAGTGGGTCAGTTGCAGAATTCTAGACTAAGAACAGAAATATGAGAAAAAGTGTCCTAGTATCCACGTATTTCTCAAAACCACCCTCTCTGTTAGTCTATTAGAATAGTACTTATTTTATGTATTTACCAAAAACCAATGGATCTTTCAATGATTTCACTTGAGGGCTGAGCAAAATAATTTGGGGGTGCTGAAGGCTGTAATCAAAAATAGATTTACAAAAAGAAAAAGAATACCCTTCCCAGAAATAATCACATGCTTTCAGCTCCTGTTTATTTTACATGAAGGCATGTGATAGTTGCTACATGAATTTAATATTCTTAAACTTATATTTGAATTAATAAAAGTATCTGATATTTTAGGGACTGGATAACTGTACTTCCTACCCATAATAAAGGTAATTGTGAGGGGCCAACTCAAGAAGTGCAGAAAAGTTTATTGATATCTTTATTTTGGTTTTACATTTTATGCCAGAGATTATGTTACTCCTACAACTAATACTTAGTATCAGCCCAGGATAAATGACTCATATGTGTTGATGTGTTGTTTTTTTAAAAAAAAAAATACCTTCTCTAAATTAAATGTGAAATTTAAGTGATGTTCAAATCTTTCTTACTTAGAGTATGGTAAGAAACAATGAGAAGAGGTCAAAACCTATTCTGTTAATAAGCCACATAGGCAATATTTCTCCTTTCTAATTTCTAGTGAACAGTTTAGAGTAGATGACAGTATGAGATTGATTCCTTTTCCTTTTGTTTCCCTGGATTTCTGAAGTAAATCTGAATTTCCAGGCTGCACGAAAGTAGATGAAGTCAATGATGATGTTTGATGAGAAAACTTCTCTGAATAAGTTGCTGGTTACCTTCTGTAGAACACCCTTTGACTCATATGGCTTCAGTTATGACTTTTAATTCCAGGATGGCCCTAGGGGTGATGCTAGAGAGGAAATGGAGCCAAAACCACCAAATGTGTTCTCAGAAAAATGGGTGCCACCACTCTTGCCACCCACCTTCTCAGACTTAGCAAGTAGAACATTCGCCTCATTGTGTCTGTAAATGGCCTATATTTCCCTCCCCCAGCTGGTGCCACAAGGGAGTCCCCTTCAAGTGCCCCTATTCCAAATGGAAGCACTTGTGGAATGATGCTTAGTTGCATGATTGGGTTGCGTGGGGGCCATGGGCTTGGCCTTTTCTACATCTTCACCTGCACACAGCTCGCAGTAGGAATCAGAGACAAACACTGACTTTAATTGTCTTTTCTCGGGGGCTGCTTTTTCCCTAGAGACAGACTCTGCTAAGGCGTTTTTGAGCTGATTCCAGCAGACCCAGAAAACATGGCAAATGAGAGAGCCAGATTTTCTGGCAGGGAAAAGGGAACCAGCTTTCATGCTCAATGAGGGGCCTATCACAAATGAGGTCCAAGTGTGTCATGCCACAGCTGAGGAAATGCCAAGCTAGTCAGAATCCATGGCTAGTTTTCTAGACCATCAATAGAGCTAGAAGTACTGTCACTGTGCCCTGAGCCTTCATCATCAGGGCTGACTCAAGCACAGAGATCCTTCAGTGCAGCCTTAAGGTAGGCAGGGACTCAAGGAAGCAGCACGTAAGGGACAATTACACTTTTAAGAAGAGAAAGGCTCATATACATGTCATTAGTTTATAAACGCACCTGAAATCATCAAGGCAAAGCAGGTAGATCTGTCTCTGCTCGTAACCAATTCCTGCCTCATCTGCCATTTTGTTACTTCAGAGCCCTTTTCCAGCCTGTCTTTAGTGTTCATTTGTACTTTATTGTCATCAACATGGGACTATTGGGGACTAGGGATGAGCATTCAGAATGAGGTGTCAGGGTCCTGCACTGCTCTAGAAAGAGTTTTAGTGCAGACCTACTAGCCTCCCAGTTGGTGTCATGGAGGAAATGAACGAAGACATACACTACGCAACTCACCAGTTCCAAGTTATTTCATCTCTTTGTGACAATATTTGTCTATAAGTACAGTCACTTTTAGTTGCTAATAAATCTCTGTAAAATTATTGCGGCCCCATTGCGACTTCAGCTTAACATTTGGGCCTTGGTTCGGTATTCTATGAACCAATGTGGGGTTGGCAAATTTGAGACATCAGTTAAACCGAGTCTCCTAGATTGAGGTTATGTGTATGTGAGTTGTAGATGTCTACAGCAGTGCCCAGAGGTCTCTTTCTTAAAATATGTCCTTCACATCTTAACCCCATTAGGAAAACTTTTTTTAAATACAAAATTATTGAATTCACACCTATCAGATACCTGCAGCATTACGGATAACATTAATCCCATTCCTTTCCTACTAGTTAAAAGGGTGATACTTTTAACTGGAGTTGGCAGGTTTTGCTTCATAGGGCAAGTCTAAGGGGATTGCCCTATCTTGAGATTTTCGATATTCAGAGAACAGCAAGAAAGCACTGGGTAATGCCGTTGAGTTGGAGAGAAGAGAAAAGGAATTACCTTTGCCTACTTTTCAGTTTCATCTAATTTAAATTCTGATGTTGATACTGCATTGTAAGCCCTTTGTTTTGTTTACTTGTTTTATAGCCCACACAGGTATTTTTTGTTCTACCAAAAAGTGACTGTTGCCCCCTGAAAATGCTGACAGAGGCTTCACATTACAGGAATTTTCCCCACAAGCTTTATATAGGGCACATTGTGGTATGAAATATCCGTGCCCTGGAGGCTATTGTATATCTTAACAAAGAATCATAACTTTGCAAATAACTAGGACTGAAAATATGGCCGAAGTCTCTCAGAATATTCCAAGTCTTCTAGAATGTTTATCTCTTGCCATCAAATGACCATCAAAAGATCTTCCCAATGTTGGTTTTATGAAATTTCAGACATACGAAGCCATATGCACTATACTGTTGGGACTCAGGGTGTCTCATAACCTCAGGAAGAAGAAAATATGCCTGAGGTCCTTGTTTCTTGGTGTGGACTTCTCTTAGGTGTGGGCTCTCTGTTATCAAAGTGTTAGCTTAGGTGGCACTGAGGTGGGTCCTCCTGTTTTTTCTACTTTTCAGATGAGGAAATAGAGGGGCAAGGAGGTCAAATAATATGCATAAGGTCATACAGCTAGAAGATTGCCAAGCCAGAATTTGAACTTGGAACTTTGAAAACTTTGTTGGAATTACTTTCTATTTGCTTTTTTCTCAGCTGTGGGCCATAATACCTTCATTTACCACAGATTCCTGATCAAGATTATTTTATCTTGTTTTCTAAAAACTAAATTCTCTGCTTACTCTCTCCTCATTTATGCAAATGAGACACAAGTCAAGCAATGAATTTTTTAAACAAAATCTTGAGAGATTTTCTAAACTGATTTATCATAAAATCAGTTTAGATAGAGCTCCAGCCCTACAGCACTGACACCTGTCTCCTTTCGTGTTAATAATAATATTCTTAGCTGATGAAAAATTGGGTAATAACTGAGAACACATTTTGAAAAGCTAAAAGGGACAATTCAGTAAACAATGGTCTTGTTATTTATATTGCTACTATTGTAAAGGGCTTATTGTGCTTGATAGAGTTTTATATAAGTAATTTCAAAACGATCTTTTTTGGTTTGAAAACTGGCAACTCACGGTATACATGGTAACTCTGTTGACCAAAATATTGAACTAACATAATAAATTTATGTGGTAATCCTGAGTAACAGAGTTTTAAACACTTGAGGATTTCTTTCATAATTGGTGACTAGTAGATTAACAGTATTCAGAGTACAATTTCATAAAATTATGTGACTTTATCCCCAATTTCTAACAAATTCATGTTTGTTTCTAGGAATATACATATACAAATATACATATAAGACTCATGTCACTTTATTTTCCACATAGGGTCAGGGTGTCCGGAGTTGGTGTGAAGAAGAGGTTGAAAGCCAAGTTTGGAGTCAGGAAGATGGTTTTGTTCTGGCTTGTCTATTTACTGTTTAACTTTGGCATGTTACTTAACCTCTTCAAGCCCCAGTTTCCTCCTCTGCAATATAGTGCCTACCTCATAAAATTTTTGAGAATTAAATGAAACTAAAGCACGTGAAGCATGGCATGAGGCCCATGTGTAAATATCTAAGTGTGAGATATTATTATTTTGGAAATATTAAGCAATATTCTCCTTTTGGCCAGTCACTCACATTTGAACCCTTTGCTAGCATATCGCTTTCAGTATACCTGCAAATATAAATTATATTGAAATATTTTCTTTGTAGTCTCAAAAGCAAATTTCCACTTTTTATTTAACATACAAAATAATTGAAAGAATATTATGATGACAATTAATTTATATCTCACTCAGATTTACCAATTGTTAATATTTCGCCACATGTGCTTGCTTTCTCCATGTCTCCATTTCCCTGCTCTGTCCCTCACCAAACCATTTGAAAGTGAATTGCAGATATCATGATAAAAATTACCCCCAAATACTTTAACAAGTGTCTCCTAAGAGCACCATGGTCATTCCCAGGAAAGTTAACACTGATACAGGAATATTTTCTAATCTGTAGCTCATATCCAATTTTTCAATTCTCCCATTATCTCTTCTCTTACATAACTTTTTTCCTTCCTAGCATCCAGTGAAAGACAATACATTGTATTTACTCGATATATTTTATAACCTCTTTTAATCAAGAACCGTTTCCTCTCTTTAAAAAAAAAAAAATCTTTCATAACATTGGCATTTTAAAGAGTTTGGGTCGGTTATTTTTCAGGTTGTTTCACAATTTAGATTTATATAATTGCTGTCTTGCAATTAGATTAAACATTTTTGCCAAGAATACTACATAGGTAATGTTGTGACCCCTTAGTACTTCAAATCAGGAGACATACAATGTCATTTTGTCCCATTATTGTCGATGCTGAATATGTTCAGTTGGTTGAGGAGGCCTTCTGGATTTCTCCACTACAAAGTATCACATGTTTTCATTTGTAATTAATACCTAACATGTGGGGTGATACTTTGAGACTGTGTGAATATCTTGTCCCATTCAAACAGTGGTTTTATTATCCATTAATGATACTTGCCTAACTTATTTGGTGATTAAAATGGTTACATTATAATTCTACTATTCTATATCTATTAGCTGGCATTAGTAGAGTCTACCCTTCTTTTTTGTAGTAACATTCTAGACTCAGGGATTCTTTGTTTTAGTAAGTAAATTATTGTCATCCATTCCTAATTTTACTCTTTTTGATTTTTACCAACTTGGAATTTTACAAAATTTTAGCCATTATGACCTTCTTCAAGTTACATCCTCTGTACTTTTAACACATCCTCATCAGTTTTTTAGCAGTTCCTTTCTTTCTGGTGTAAGATATTCTAGAACCTGAACTTTCTATGCCCCAGAACTGGAATCTACCAACCATTGCTCCATGGTGCCCTGGTTCCTTTCAGTGGCGAATGTTTAGTGTTACATGTACTCAAGGCTAATGAATAAAAATATGCGCCACTTTTAATTTAGTTTTTTAATCTAATGCCACTTTTAATTTAGTTTTTTACAAAAGGCATTTTCGAGGCCATCAACATTTTGGGGAGTTGGACTTCACACTGGGGAGCCTTCTGGAGTTTGCTGGGGTGGCATTTTTTTTGCTTAGTAGAACATATCTGAGAGAATGTAGAACAAGGCCTAGGGCAGGTTCTTGCTGCCTGCTCAGGTACTGTAATCTGACCCACCACCTGGTGGATTTTGCCTTAATGCCAATCAAAGCCATCATAGCTATATATATGCTATGTGTTTGTCTGTATTATATGCATATATATATATATATATATATGCACACACACACACATACATATATATATACATTCTAAAATATGTATATCACTGAATATGGAAACTGAGAATCTTTCTGGCTACTCTCAGTTTTTTAAATTTCAGTCAATGTTCAAGTCTTTGGACCAAGAGAAGAAGCAGCAGAGCTCAGGGATCTTCCTGCCCTGGCAATCCATCTGGGGTTTTAGCTGAGAGCTACTTTCAGAGTTCAAGTATATTCATACTCTATGTTGCCAGCTCATTTAAATATCTTTTCTTCAGTCACCTCCCCGATATTTGCTTTGGGCATCTTCTTTTGGGTTCTTAATGCTCACTTGATTTCTCTGCAGTAGGCAATTGGCATCCAGCCCACGCTTAATCTTAGAGGACAGTTGGAGGTAAATGTTCTCCTATTTGGTCCAGTAATAAAGCTTTTTTTCTCTCCTCTCCTTGAGGCCAGCAGCACATCTCCTCTGTTTCGCTTCTCTCTTAGGACCCTCGTCACTATTTGTCAATATTATTCGCAGCTAACATTTTCCTCTTCATGTATAACTGAATTTTTTTATCTCTGGAGGTTATTTGGTTAAAGCGATTCAGTAAGTCTAGATTAAAATTATTAACTTTTGTATCTATAGTATGTGTTTAAGCTGACTATAAAATTTATATGCAGCATTGGACTCCAGGATCCTGAATGACCTCAGTCATTTCCAAAAATTATACCTGCTGTTTCTATCATGCAGTCTTGGAACTTGTGTGGCTTTTTGTTTATAATGATAATAGATTAGGTTACATTTTAAATTGTTTTCTAGTCTTGCCCAATTCTTGTTTTCCTTTGGAATTTTGCCAGATGACTTTATAGAAACTCGGAATAGCTACTAGCCCAAACCCTAGCAGTCCCACTTAGCACTTGGGAGTCTGTCATAAGATTTAAGGCTGCCAGTGTGCCATGTATGAGGCCTCTTCTCAGAAATCCGGAGAAGAGCTATTCTGTTTCCATGAGTTTTTTTTCTGCTGTAATCTGTCAGTAGACACAGAGCCCTAGTTCTTTTCACGTTCCTCATTGTACTAATCATTGAGTCAGCTTGGGATTCATTGTCTCAGAAAAAAATTAAAAGGATACTTTAGGACAGTGGTCCGCAACCTTTTTGGCACTAGGGACCCATGCTCCTATGAGAATCTAATGCCTGATGATCTGAGGTGGAGCAGAGGCGGTGATGCTAGTGCTGGGGAGCGGCTGCAAATACAGATGAAACTTCGCTAGCTCACTGGCCTGCCATTCACCTCCTGCTGTGTGGCTTAGTTCCTAACAGGCCACAGACCGGTACAGGTCCACACACAGAGGTTGGGGACCCTTGCTTTAGGAAACCCCCAAGCACCTCACCTGACCCAGCTGCCTCCTGAGGCTTGACAATTAAACTTCTCAGGTGGTACTAATAGAAATGATATTATTGTGATCCTTGAATTTACAGGCTATGGACTCTTTCCCTGTGAATCAGAATGTATTGTCAGGACAATAGTGTGCCCAGGCAAGGTTCTAATTTAACAACATGCAGATCCCATGGCATAAGTATGACTGGCCCAAAGCAGGGTCTCATTTAGATTTGGCATGAATTACAAGGCAGTTTCACTGAGGACAGTGTGCCCACACTGCCAAGAAAGGCATGAACATACATTATTAACACAGCAAAACAACAACAACAACAAAACTGTGTCTGGATCTGGCTACTGCAAAGAACACACTGGCAAGCATGTATTGAGGGGCTATTGGCAGTATGATGTATAAGAAAGAGCAGAGTAGGTAAATGAAGGGATCCCACTTCGAGACTTGTATTTACACACAATTCAGGATGAGCATCAGAAAGAGAAGAACAAGTCTGGAAGGACAGACCCAGGTTAGGGTCATTTGTAGATGGCGTCAAGGGCAGGTGGCACAGGAGGTTGGGCCCTGGTGGGGTGGTGATAGGCATGATGCCTGACATAGGGAAAGAACTCATTAAAAGTTTATTAAAGGAATGAATGCCTTACACTAAGAGAAAAGCAAGTGTCAGGGCCTAATGAGTGATCAGCTTTGCCCAGTGATTCTGTGGGGTCCACTTAGAGGGAGAGGTGGTTGCTGGAGACTCGTCAGTGGTTTACCAAAGTCACTTCGCACACTCCTTCCCTCCCAGCATCTCCACCACCCGAAGAGGAGCCCGGGGTGTGCGATTTGTTGAGGCAAAGAATTCATACTTGTCGTATGGAAAAAGACCACAGAATTGTTTTTTTCATGAAAGGATGATTAAATCTTATTAATTAGAACATAAGAACCTAACATATAAATAAAATGGAAGCAACATGCATATGTTGAATGTGAATCATATATGTGTGAATCGTACTTATGCACAGATATGCACGGTATATTCTAGTTCTTTTGATGAAATCCTTCTCTGATAATTGGTCTCTCTTCAATTTCCGAGACTAAGACAAATTAGACTGCAGCGTTGGCAGCAGGCTCCAATGTGGTTGTGAAAGCCTTGATGAGGGAAGGCACTCTGAAGCCCTGGGTTTGCGGTATGTTCTTCCCATAATTAGTCTTGTGTTTCATAGTAGGTAATATGTCTCTCCTGAATAAGATTGCTCTTTCTTCTGTTGCTTCATTGACAAATTTCCATGATTATATACATAACATTTATAATAACAAATATGCTGATAAGAACCCCTTTGGGCTGATGACAGCAAAGAGCAAGTACACTATAATTATGACATAAAATGAGATTATGGAAATTTCATAATACTGGCTAGAATCCATTTGCAGATTCTGATGTGCCCCTGCCTCAGCCATTTCAAAGTAACCTTTCATGGTCTGAGTTGCACCCTAAAAAGATCAAGCCTGTTTCCCTTGAACAAGATGATAGGGGAGGGATTCCAGCCAGTCCAATGCAGAACACCTTGTCACGTGAAGGCTCAAAAGACTGAGAACTGAAGCCCAGCTTGGCTCTTGCCCTGCTGAGGATGATCTACCTACTAGAACTCTACCAGACTGTACACCCCAAGAAGTCAAGGGCAACATCTATCTTGTTCATATCTGTAATTTGCTATAATGCTGACACATAGTAGCTTCCTATAAATATTTATTAAATGCAAATAAATTTAAAAAATGACTGATCTGGAAAGCCATAGAAAGGGGCTGCCCTGAGTAGATAATAGAACCTGACTTTGGACATTTCTGCTTCTCATTCTCACATACGGTGTTCTGTCTTGGCTCTAGAACTCTCAAGGCTTATTCCAAGCTCCTTGACATGTTAGCTGATAATAGGGCATAAAGTATAAGCCTTCCAGGGAACTCTTGAAAGTTCAAAAGAATAGATATATTTATGTTCTGGGACTTCTGGCACCATGATCGCACTGTGAGAATAATCTTCGAATCAGACCGCGTAGGTGGTCACTGTTCTGCCTTCTTCTAAGGCTAGCCTAAACCTTTTTACCTAACCTCCCTGAGCCTCAGTTTCTTGATTTTTATTTAACTATAACACACTTACAGGAAAGTATACAAATCGTATGAGTTTAACTCAACTAATTTTCACAAAGAGGTCCCACCCAAACAACCAATACCTAGATCAATAAATAGAACATGAGCAGCACCACAGACGTTCCATCATAACCCCTCTTGTTTACTACCTCTCCAGGAGTAACCACAATTCCGATGTCTAAAACATAGGTTATATTTACCTATTTTCTACTTTATATAAATGGAACTGTATACTTAACTATATACTCTTATGCCTGGTTCTTTTGCTCAAAACTAACTTCAAGATTCAGCCATTTGTTGTGCACAGCAAAAGTGTATAATATTCCATTAGATGAACATAACAATATTTATCCATTCTCCTGTTGATGGATATTTGGACTATTTCTAGTTTGAGAATAGTGATGCTACTAATATTTATATACCTGTCTCCTAGTGTCCATAGGCTTGTACTTTTTCAGGTGTATTTTTAGAAGTGAATTACTGGGTTGTGAAGGATATCATGTTTAGCTTTAGTAGATACTAGCAAATAATTTTACAAGTAGTGTATAAATATGTATTCCTACCTGCAGTGTTTGAGAGCCCAGAGGCTCCACATACTCATACTTAATACTGCGAGACTTTTAATTTTAGCCATTCTGGTGGTGTACAGTGGAATCTCTTTGTGGTTTTCAGTTGTATTTCCCTCACAACTCCTGGGGTTATGCTCCTTTTCAAATTGTTATGGGCCATTTAGGTATCCTTGTGAAATACTATTCAAGTCTTTTACCCATTTTTCTGGGTACATAGTTATATTCCTTTCCCGATCATTTTATAGGAGTCTTTTCTATATCTTAGAATAGAAAATATATAAATATATATTGTAAATATGTTCTCCTGCTCAGGTTTGTGTTTTATTTCTCTTAATAGTATTTTTGATGAATACAAGTCCTAAATTTTTATGAACTTCAATCAATCCTTTTTCCCCTTTATTATCTACATTCTTCATTTTCCACCTAATAAATTGTTCCCTATGCCAAGCTTCTGTAAGTATTTTTCTATGTTTTCTTCTATATGCTTTGAAGTTTTACCTTTCATATTTAGACCTATATTCCATCTAGAATTGATTTTTGTGTGTGATATAAGATGCGGTAAAATTAATTTTTCCCATTTAGATATCCAATTAAACCAGCGCTATTTATTTACTGAAAGAATTATTTTCTCCCCATTGCACCGCATTGTCATTTTTGTCATAAATAAAGTGACCTCGCATGTATGATTTATTCCTAGAGTTTATTCTGTTCTATTTGTTTATTTTCGTGTCAGTACCACAGGGTCCTAATTACATTACTTTATAATACACCTCGGTATACAGTAACGTAAGGGCTCCAGCTTTGCGCTTCCTCAAAAACGTCTTGCCCTATCCTGTGCATGCACATATAAATTTTAAAAATCAATTTTGGAGTTTACACACACATGGACACACACACACACACACACACACACCCCTCTGCTGAAATTTTGATTATGATTATGTCGAATCTACAGATCAATTTAGGGAGAATTTACATTTTTATAATATTTCAATATATTAACATAGTATATATTCCCTTATTTAGGTTTCTTAATTTGTCTTGACAATATTTTCTAACCTATAATATAGTGGAATCGCACAATTTTGTAAGATTTATTCCTAGGTATTTTATGTTTTTGATGCTTTTAAAATTGTAACTGTTAAAAAAAAGTTTTCAGTTAAAAATTTGTTGCCAATTCTAAGATATAAATAATTTTATATTGATCATGAGTTCAGCATTGTTGCTAGTTTTACTTAATAATTCAAATAGTTTATCTGTAGAGTTTTTTTCCTACATAAGCTGTTATGCCATTTTCAAATAATGATGGTTTTATTTCTTCATTTTCAATCTTGTACTTTCTTTTCTTGTCTTATTGCCTTGGCTGAGACTATACATTGGGAGAGTGGCAGTCATTATTTAACTTCCAGGGTTTTTATCCACCTAAATTAAAACAAGGCCTTCCCTCTTCTCAGATGAAGAAATCTGGCTTTAGATAAGCTTTAAAATTGTGCAAGGTGGGGGTGGGGGTGGGGTGGGTCAGGTGGTACAGAAGGGAGAGTTTGTATCAAAAGAAATGAAGAGGGGAAAAAAAACAGTGGAATAAGTGGCAGACCTATCGTGCCTGTGCTTTGCCCACCTATAGTGCAAGCTAATACTATTTGCATATCTATGCACTGAGGCCTGAGGTGTTGGGAGAGGAGGTAGAGTCGCCTTAGCAGGAAATAAGGACAAGCTAGTTCACAGAAGATTCTATCATCCCCCAACATGAGAGAATCTGGCCAACTGAACAGAAGCACCAAGTCTTAGACATAGAGAGTATCTCATTCAACCTTCTACCCAAGGCCAGGGGCCCTGAGAACATCTTGAAGAACTTCGGGTTGGAGAACCACTGTGGTCACCCCCATATCCAAGAGCATCTCCAGCAACATCCCACCAGCC
This sequence comes from Pteropus medius, assembly GCF_902729225.1. Taxonomy (NCBI): domain Eukaryota; kingdom Metazoa; phylum Chordata; class Mammalia; order Chiroptera; family Pteropodidae; genus Pteropus; species Pteropus medius. Next base: position 1,419,974 of record NW_024346692.1, on the reverse strand, counting down.
CTTCCATGGCCCTGCCTGGTCCTTCCTACAGTTTATGACTCTGCAGAGTTGCCTATCCACTTCCACCCGTTTACGCAGCCAGAGCTGGTTCTCACATTGTACCTTTACCACTTCTGTGAGTTAAACTTAGACCTGCCACTTACTGAGACTGGGTGAGCATGCACCCAGTGAGCAGCCACTCCTGAGCACAGTGGTGTGTTAGGGGCTGAGCCCTGACCCCTGGGCGGTCTCCCACTGCTGTGCGCAGGTGAAGCAGCCCCTTGCCCTCTGTGCCACTGAGCATGTTTAGATGATACACAGTCCAGGGCGCCCATATCCCAGTTTTCAGTGAGGCCTTGTGGGACTGTCCTCCAGGCAGAGTGGATGATGAAGACCTCATCTACTGCAGGAAGAAACAGCAGTAGAACCGACGGAGCAATTTTCTCTGGGTTCCTACTGCTCTGTCACCGCTTCCTTAGATACAGTGGAAGCTTCCAACCCTGTTCTAGACCCACTTTGGTTTTCACAAGTCTTTTTCCTTTTTCCTGGTCAAATCTGGTGACGAGTTTACAGGTGAGACCTCCCACCCTACGCTTCTCATCCTCCTCTCTTGGGTTTTTCACTCTTCTTATTCCCCAGGAGGCTTGTCCACGTCGGAACCCTGTTCTGATCCTATTGCACATTTGGACTCAAGCTCTGGACGGGAAAAAAGGCCAAGTTCCAGGACCTGGTTTGTAGCAGGTTCCATCACATAGGTCTTATGTGGCACAGACTCCATTCTCCCCCATCCCCCAATTTTGGGAGCTGGAGTACAGAAGCCTCCAGCAGGTACTGCGCCCACACTCACTCCCGGGCTGGACAGCATAAGGCACACGCTGCCAGCAGAATTCTTATATTCCCTATCAGTCAGAATTTCCCCTCTTAAAAGAGACCGAATGGAAATGACAGATCACAGGTTCACTCTCTCCTTTTGTGTCTTGTCTCCTCTCTCTCACCTCTCCCTGCCCATTCTATGGCCGGTTTCCCAATTCTCCAGACCCTGAAATGGGCGAGTGCCAGGGGGGGGCCTGGAGGGGGTGAGCAGCAACCCACAGGGCTGCAGAGAACAAACAGGTACTTGGGAGGAAGGAGGGAGGTGCGGTGGGGGTTTTGCATGAACGAAGGTGGGGGAGCTGCACAGCGGGGGAGGGGAATGAGCCCCCACCCCACCCTGAGTTCCTCGGAGCCAAGTTGTCCCTTTGCCTTCATGTGCATTCCTCACATCACCACCAGGACTGGGACACGAGCTGCGAATAATTAATCTTTATTGAAAGAGATTTTTTGTCTGCAGACACTGTGTTCTGCTTTTGCCATGACTATAAAGTCTCCAGTACAATTTTGGATTTAATTATAGCTCTATTTCGAGGGAATAAAAAAACACCCTATGTCAGAGGCACAGATAATTGGTGATGCCAGGTGGGATTGAGACATGGGTTCTGGGGACCAGAGCAGTTGCTTCCGGCTGATTCAGATCCCACGAACCATTCAGCTGGGCTTTGGTTGGGTTCAGACCTCCCTCTACCCCAGCTCCAGAATCAAATTTAACCTGATGCCGGAAGGATAGGGATGGGAGGATGTGACTTTGAAATGTGCTGCAGACTAGCTCCTAACTTTTATCCCCAATCCCCTGCTGCCCCCCAGTGTCCTGGTGACCCTAAGATAGGCTAAGATTTTTCACTGTGGCATTGTCCTTTGATTCCTTAGGCCTGGGCAGTGCCCTGGAATCTGGGCTTCAGGCAGTCCCCGACTCTTGCGATTAGGCTGTTTGAAAACCTGTCTTGCGGCAAAGGGGCTTTGCTTCTGAGTGTGAGTCTGATGTCAGTCACCAGGAGATGTGAGACTTTGCAAGGAGGAGATTGGATTGTGGGATCAGCTTTGGGCAGCTGGTCCAGGAGCTGTCCATGACACAGAGAGAAAAGACAGTGATGGAAAGAGAGTCAGAGAAGAGGGGACCAGAAAGGAGAGGACATTTAGTCCATCACAGAGAGCTTGGGTCAGTATGAAAAATCAGCAGACCCAGAGTGATGCAGGAGGCAGCCTGGGAGGTAAGACACACAGTTAGGGCCAGACATTTGAATGTTTCCCTGACCATCCGAGGTGGCCAGCAAAGGGAGGTGACATGAGTCAGAGTTGGAAGTGTCCAAGAGAAATTCTCTCAGCTGGAGGGGTTAGTTCTTTGTGGGTAATCTTAACTAGGTTAACTTGACACTTTGCACAAAATTTCACAATTTGTGTCCTTTTTGCAATAAAGCCTAACATTATTAGCCGATATTTGAAGGGGAGGGAAAGAAGAAAGGCTAAAGCCATGGAAGCAGAAGGGGAAATGCACGCGTTAAAGGGAGACAAGAAATTGATGATTGCTGAGGAAATGGGGTGAGGACAGATCCTAAGACGAACTAAGGCAAGAAAGAGTGAAGTAAATGGAGAAATGGAAGTGGTGACAAGAAGAGGGACAGTTGCTGAGGTTCCAAGAGAGGCAGAGACAGAAAAAAGAGAGAACAGTAGATGATAATGTCTCCCCAAAAAACAGTTGTTTGCGTCCTCTCCTTACTCGTCCTCTTCATCCTCCTGTCTCATCCCCACAAATTGCTGCCATGTTAGCTACCCCGGGAGGCTTCAATCACCACGTATTCTATCGTATTCTGTGTGAAGGGCGCCCCTGGAGTTGTGCACTGTGGTGGTTCTGCCTCCATCCCACCCGTTTTCCTCTGTTTAACGGCTCCTTTGATGTGCTCTTGCGGGGCTGATAGCCTATAGAGCAGCATGTTCCCACCCGGACAAGTGAGTGCCTCAGGGCTGGCCATGACACTAGAGGAAGGGTCCTGAGCAAGCTGTGCCAGGATAGCATCCTGGATAATGGCAGTGGGGATAGACTGAAGTTATACCTGTGCCCTGCTTGTGGAAAATACCTTATTCACATATATGCACCTATAGATCTTAGGTGATTAGAGAAAAGGTGGTTTCATGCTCTAGCACTTATTGAACAGTATTAGGCGGTTTTAATGATTTCGTGTATATTTTGTCTTCTCAATGAGTTTGAAAGCTCTTCCAGGATTGGACTTTATTCTGTAAAGTCTCTTCAGTTATAATATTTTTATTCATGTGGCTAAGAAACCTTGAATTCAAAAGATGTGTCACAGGAACAATTGTTTCAATGGGAAAAACAGGTTGAGGACTAGAGAAATTCAGCCTTTGATTTAAAAAAGTTATTTTTCCTGCAGGAATTTAAAAAGTAAAGCCTTTTTATAGCTATAAGTGGATAGCTAAAAATCCAAACATCACTGAACGAATCCAGCCTCTGATTACATAGAGCTTTTGCTAAAGAAACACGCCCAGCCTTTTCCTTCCATCAGCCACATCATCCTCAACACAGGCTTCGGGCACATTCTCATCACCTTGATCGTCTGCCTTTCTCCCTATGCCCCTTGCAGGACCAGCCTTAGAGCAGGTACAATAGGCATTCTGTGGTACAATTTCTAGGACCCAGGAAATGGGCCTCTTGCCTTTAGCATAATCCTCTCCACAGGCATCCCCCCAACCCCTTACCCTCCACCACCACCCCCCACTCCCCCCACCCCCACCCCCTAAATTTTGAATTTGCTTTTAAACACTTCTTTTACTGATGTGTGCTGTTCCTTACTTGGAGATAGAGCTTAAAATATAAAAACACCAGGCACAGACACAGATTGAGACTAAAGAGCAAATGCAGGAGAGTGTCCTCAGATCGGGAGGGGGAAGGTGAAAGGGCACCCCGGCTGCCTGGTCTGCACTGCAGAGAGACGAGGCCTGGTCCTTGGTCGTCATCTCCCACTGCATAGCCTCTCCTTCCCCCAAGCCCCTCCCCCGGGTCAACTCATACTTAAAACTCAGCTCTTTACTCAGGCATCACACCTTCAAGGTAGGTTTAAGTGTCCCTCTTCTGTGCTCCCTCTGCTCCCAATGCATCCTACTACCTCCATCTTCACCACATCCCATTGAACGCATTCTCTGTTGCTTGTCTCCTCCAGTATAATGTGAACTGCACTAAGGAAGAATTGAGCATTCTTTATCTACATGTCCAAGCACAGTGCCTATAGACAATGGGCACTTAATAAATGTTTCTTTTGCCCTGAATTTAGCAGTGGTGCAGTAGAAAGAATATTGACGTGGAAATCAGAGGTGGCTTTAACTGATATCCTCAAGTTTGCCAGCTTTGTGACCGTGAGCAAAGAGTATAACTCAGCCTCGTCAGCAAAAATGGACGTAATAAAACAAACCTCGGGTGGTAGAGAGGATTTCGTGAGATAATGAAGACACTTCAGCCAGCACAGGTGTTCTCTAGCTGTTTGTAATACCCAAGGGAAACCTATGGTGAAAGCTCATGATGAATCATCAGCCTACAAGTATGTGTGTTGGACACGCAGGTGTTTATACTCCTCCACGAAGAACATCTCTCCGCACATACTAAAGAGAGTGATGGAAGGGTGAGAGGAACTGACCGCCAGTCAAAATCAGAAGTGAGAATCAGATTTAGCTAGTCTGGGGGAAGTCTCAACCCTGCCAGACACACACTGCCTTCCAAACCCCTTTTCTCTTTCTTCAGTAATATCTTGAGTTAGGTTTTATCATTCTCAGGTTTAAAAAAGTCACTTGAGCTTAAAACTTAGATCTCAAAGTTGATTTAGATCTCATATCCTCTGCTCTCCCCAGGAGGTTCAGGGAGAGGCGAGGTAAGAGTATTATAGACTGAATGTTTTTATGCCCCCAAAATTCTTATGTTAAATCCTAACATTTGGAGGTGGAGACTTTCGGGATGATTAGATTATGAGGGCAGAGCCCTCATGAATGGATTTGGACCCTAATAAAAGAGACCTCAGAGAGCTCCCTCATCCCCTTGAATCACGTGGGGGTACAGTGACAAGATGGTGGACTATGAACCATGAAGCGAGTCTTCACTAGACACTGAATCAGCCAGCGCCTTGATCTTGAACTTCCAGCCCCCAGAACTATAAGGAAAGAATTTCTGTTGTTTGTAAGCCGCCCAATCTATGGTACTTTTGTTATATCAGTCCAAATGGGCTAAGAGAGAGTGGTTGAGAGGTTCTACTATGGTATCTTGCACTTACTATCAGCAGTGTGGAGTGGAGAGCGGCATGGTCTAAACTGAGAATGTGCCTTTTTCATCTCTCTTCCAAGTCTAGCTCCCCCAGAGCTTGCTGGGCTGGAGACTCAGAAGGGAGGAAATAGTGCCTAGGATGGTGTTATAACTGACAAGCTTGTGGGCAAGCTGTCCCTGGTCTTGATCTGAAATGCTTGGGCTAAAACTCTGAGTTGACTTCCAGGCCAAATAAGGGTTTTTGGTATGTATGCAGAGGTTAGAACACCAGACAGGAAATAGCGTGTGCAAAGGCACAAAGGCACAAGAAATACTGCAAATACTGCTCTGCTTTGAGCCAGACAAGCACCTTGGAATCACCAAAGAGATACTGGTATGAAGGGCTGATGATGCAGACAAAGGTCAGACTGGGAAAAAGCCAGTTCTTGGCAGGGAAAATAAGCTGGGTTTTATGATAGGGAATCATTGAAGGACATTTACACGGAATTGTGGCAAATTGAGAAAGTCTCCCAGGCGGATCTTGGAGGATAGATAAGAAAGGATGAGATTGGAGGGCAGACCTGTCCCATGGCTCTGCTGATGAGCTCAACTCTAGTGCTTTGCTGAGTGCTGCCTCCCAGGGTGTTCTCTGCCAGATTCCTTCAAGCAAAAGTCCCACCTACTAACTTCCAGGTCACGTCCACCCGCCCCCACCCACTGGGACCTTCTTTCCAAAGCTGCCCAAATACAGGTGGGCTAGGAAAATTGTCAGACTCACTGCTCAAAGCAGAACTTGCTGCCAGCAGAAAAAGAGTCCTTCCTTTTATGGAAGGCCTGGGATTCTTCCTTGACAACAGCACTTAGATCCTTGCTTAGTAACGGAAGATTCCCCCCTCCCACTTTTCAAGTTCTCCCAACGGTAGCTCCCACGCAGGCCCCACCAACTCTCAGCCTGCCAATGGCACCCCCTACTGAGGCTGCAGAAAGGACTCTCAGCTGCCTTTTAAGTACATCCTTACACACACACACACACACACACACACACACGAAGAATGACCTTGACTTTGCCAATGGAGAAAACAGCATTTTGAGAGGCCAGGGGACAGCACTGGAACCAATGTGATGAAAGGCCATGGCCTGGTGGTGTGTTGGAGCTGCACAAAACCACACAAAACTAGGAAATCTTAGATTCCTACTCTGTTATACCTACTTAGTAAATTGGACAGTTTATTTAACCTTTTTGAGCCTCAGTTTCCCCAACTATAAAATAGGAACAATAACTACCTCTCAGGGTTGTTTTGAAAATTAAAAATAGTGTTCATAATGTGCTTTACACAGAGTTGTACGATCAGTAAGTAACATTGTTATTAACATTCCTGCCCATATCAGCATGTGAAGCCTCCCAAGAGCACCGCCTACCTCACCTTCTATCAAAAGATGTTTTTAATCAGTTGATTTCCCAGTTGAAATCCTGCTAAAGTCAGAGCACTGTCATAATATTATAGGAAATAAAATATATAGCATAATAACTCTATCCTTGGATTGTTTACAAAGGATGTCAGAATGGAATGTGTTGCGTAAAGGCTAGATTTTAATGTTTGGCTTTGTTTATGCCTCCCTTAATAGATTTTCTCAGACTTGATGTTTAGGGTCTGTGGTCCTCTAAGGGGAAAGGAAAGAAGAGACTTATTGTTCAGCTTAACCCTAAGTCAGAAATTCTTAATGTATAAAGCTTTGTGATGTGCGTGTGCATCTGAATGTATGTTTGAGAGTAAATGAAAGGTTAAAGTGATTGTGAAGAACAAGTCTGGAGATATAATAGGGAGAATGCCCCTCTCCTTAGGATTTAGGAGGCAAATTACTAAATACAGGATTTTGAGCAAGACGTTTGACTTCTCTGCAACGGCAATCATAATCTGCTCTCAAATCATGGAAGAGTAATTGAATCCAATAAAATAATGGTCATAAATATTTCATAAAAGAAAATGTTAAATCTCTAGCAAAAGGTGACTGAGAAGTTAAACATAAGCCAAACTTTGGATGAGGATAGGAAGGCTGGTATGTAAGATGGGGAATGTATTTTAGGCTACAGAACTTGGCAGGGGGTCCCTCCTGGCATTAAGTGGGAGCTCTGCATGGCCTGTAGAGAGAGGAAGAGAGACAGCATGGGTTCTTTTCTGTCAAGTGGGTTCTGTCAAATGAGAAGGCCCAGCCTCTCTTCACATACGCACTGACTGCCTCTGGAAACTTCCCCAAGGCCACCCACCGTGGTCTTTCTTCCTTGACACCCACACCTTCAATAAGACTGTCTACAAATGGACTTGGCAGCCTACTGGCAGGTCATCATCTCCATCATCATTATTCTGCACACGAATGCCCTTTAAGAGAGAGTGATTGCTGCATCTGAGGTTCACATTCGAAGCTCTTAACCATGGAGTCTTGGCTTTTCTAACCAATTAGGATATGACCATAATAATTTAAAAAATGAGGATCTAGTCCTTTACTAAAGAGTAGTACCTCACTCAATCCCCACAACAGTCCTGTGAGAGAAGTTCTGTTATTATCCTCATGTTATTGATGAGTAAACTGAAGTATTAAGATTGAGTAACTTACTTGAAGGTGCACAGTAACCGGAAGACCCAGGTCTGACACCTATGACCTTAACCACCCTCTTCGGACTAGGAAGTTAGAACCGAATATGGAAATCCCTTTACCTGAAGGGCATCTTGAGGTCATTAGGGGGTTCAGACAGTTCTCTGGGAAGATGAGCTCAGAGGAAAAAGTAAACTGAACTTTCTTATTTCATATATGAGTAAGTTGAACTGGAGTTGAAAATAGGAGTGATGGCTTGGTGGGCACTTTGGTAAAAAGAGTGCTAGAATGCACTGGTGACACTTCTGTCACCAGCTCGCTGGGTAGCCTTGGGCAGGACGACCCTCTGGGCCTCAGTCTCATCCTCTGAAATATGAGAAAACTGGAAATGATGCCGTCTAACCTCCTATCCAATTCAGCTGGAAAATGATGCCATTTGAGGGTTGGTTCATTCTCAGGAAACCATGGAAGCCCCTCCTCCTGGAGAAAGATCTTCAACAATCTTCTCGTTGCCTCCTTGGCATTTGACTCCAAAACACAGAGTTGATCGTTGTCATTAATCATAAGAAGAAGGACAGAGAGGATGAGGAAAAGAAAGATATCTCAAAGCCCCTTCCCCCTTTTTTGGTGGGGTTTTTTTTCTTTAACTTTTCCTTCTGGCAGCCAAATAACACATCTTGTCTCAGAGAGGCTTTCGTGGTGTATAATTTAAGGCCTATAAATAGATGACTGTTATTAACAAACACACACACACTCACACACACATACATTTTTCCTTCTATTCAGACATCAGCAGAAATATTGCAGATAGAGAGATAAGCTGTTTAAAATGGGAGGCACCTTTTTCTCTCCTCCACCAGCTGGATGGCTGCATCTGTTTCTTCCTCCGCCTTTTGCTCTCAACTCATTCTATTCATTTAGGTTTTATTTCCATCTCCATTCTTTTTACGTTGCTAAACCCACCCTCCATGCTCTTACTGTGATCTTTCTGTAGCACTTGACTCTCTCATCTAATCTTTATGCCTTAATCTTTTCTTTATTGATAATCAGTCCCCTTACCCCTTTCTAAAGGCAGTTTAAAAACTTATTAGTCTTCCCTAAAATTCCATCTGATACAGACACATAGGTATAAATACAACCATATTGGTAGAAGGTACTAGAAGATAAGGGTTACAGAGGTTCACATCAAAGAGAAGTTGTATCAGCTATGGCCATGCCACCCTGAACACACCCGATCCCCTCTGATCTCAGAAGCTAAGCAGGGTCGGGCCTGGTTAGTACTTGGATGGGAGACCACCTAGGAAGACCAGGTGCTGTAGGCATTAAAAAAAAAAAAAAAGTTATATCAAGAAACAGAAAAGATGGAATCAACAATAAAATCTGCATGTCAGCTACTATTTATGACAGAAAAAATTAAAAGACAGGTCTGGTGGGATAATATAAAATGATGGATTCATTGATGATTAGTATATTAAAATGTACATTTAGATGGCAGAAACAGACTTCAAGGAGCTTTTGAGTGCATGATTTCATTTGAACCTCAGACCAATGTTGGAACCTGCATCCATCTTCCCCCAAAAGCCAATGTTAAACTAAGTGGTAAACAAGATGACGTTTGACTTGGGACACCTTGTCACACCACTTCATTCCATCCCATTTACTTATGGGCCGCCCACTATAGTAGCAGGTCAGGATCCACATTCTCCATTCAACTACCATGACCACAGTCTCATAAACCCTCTCCTGTCCATCCAGACAATCTTAGCTCATTTATATCACATTTCTAATACAAGCTCCATTCTGCCTTGTGTTATTTTCAGTCACTGCCATGTTCTTCTTCCTATCACATACTTTAACCATCTTAAAGAGCCATGTCTTATTAATTAATAAGAAATTCCCTCATTCATTAATTAAAGGAGGAGTACTAATATGAATTAAAGGTCTGCTGTATGCCAGATATTATCATAACCTTAAGAGATTTATACTTTCATCTTTAATTTATTGATGAAGAGACTGAGCCTCCGAGAACTCAGATAATTTATCAGAGCATAAATAGAAGGTTAATACATATTTCTTTAATGAAGGAAGGAAAGATGGTGCAGGTAGTAAGTGATTGATCTGGAATTCAAGACCAACTCTTCCTGATCTCAAAGCCCAAGATTTCACCACTAGATTATCCTCTTCCAATTCTAATTCCAATGGAATTTCCCTTCCAAATCTAAGACAACATAAACGACTTACGAAATCAATGAATTGAAAAATCTACCCCTAGTCTCTAGGCCTATGTAATCATAATAATAAATCTTTGAAACTATTTTAATCTTTCAGAGAGTATATGGAATAATATGCATAGTGCTTATCCCTGATGTGGTTTTATTTATGCACAAGGCGACCTGTTATTAGTTTCATTTTTCAGGCAAAGGCATAAAGTGATTTCCTGTGTGACCCATGGTTACTGAGTGAGGATGGCTCTGGAGATAAGAGGCTGGTTCCCCAACCAGATGCATGTACCCTGGTCCTTTCACTAGTTCAACAAATAAAGTTTATTTGATTTTTAAAATGCATTGGTTTTCATGTCTCCAAAAGGAGACCTGGGAACTGAAATGAAGGCTGTTAACACTCTCGGCTAGCAGCTGGCACACTCTATTAGTCAATGCTTCTGTACATCACCCATCGTGATCTGAAAGGATCCTGGAGTTCTGTAAGGTCCTAATGAGCCTTCTGAGCAGGCAAACAAAGATTAAATTATTTTCTCTCTTGTTTTGGTATTAACTATGCTCTCATTCTCACTCCCCCGCTCTTCCTGTTTGTTCTCCCTCACACCCAGGTAAATCCTGTTGGTCCTTCAAAGCCCAGGATACCTCACCTCCTCCAGAAAATTATCTCCAACCACAACTACCTCCTTTGTTGCTGTCTTCTCTGAATCATAGTTTCCCTTGTGGTCAAGCCTTTGTCATTGTTTCATGTCTCTTAGATTGTTTACCAACTAGATTTTTAGCATCTTTAAGGTAAGAACCTAAATACTAGAAACATAGTAAGTGAAGAATAAATAAATTTCATCACTTGAAAACTGGAAATATACTAAGCTATAAATGATAGACTGCTATTAATAGATTAATCTAAGCCCCTATTAATCTAAATTAACCAGAAAGAACTCTCCATTATTCAAACTTAACAGACACCAGGGACTTTTGGGTTCCTGCCAACTGGGCCAGAGTCTCTTTGAAAGCATGCATTTGTGACAAGAGGTCCTGCCTAATGAGGACTTTGATCTGACATGAGGAGGCATGATCCCCGGTGAGATACTTGTGTCCATGTCTGCCTTGCAGCCCCACACAGTTTCTAAAGCCCTGGGGGAGTGGGGCCTGAGGCTGACTCAGAACTGCAACTGTGTTCAGTGTCCTGGGCAGCACACTGTCTGAATCATATCACGGCGAATGTAGGCCTGTGCTAAACAAGGCAGGAACTCACCACCTCCTCTCTCCCTACAACCTGCCCAATGTCTCAACATCTCCAGGGCTGGTCCCCATCCTGGAAAAGGAAATATCACTTAGATAGTGGGTTCCACAGCCAGGTTATACACTCTGGTGAGCACCAGGGAAGGTGCTATATTTGGTGAAGGTGTTGGGGCTCTGACGTCATTTTCTCAAGGCCGGGGCACATTGCGTGTATGGGCTCTTCTGTCCTTGCTCAGGATATCAGTGTTGAATACCAGTGGCTGACAGCATCACAGTTACAAGCCTAAGCTGTCCTCTTGGGCATTTGAATTTTCATGGAGGAAATTATGTATTTGCTAAAAATAACATTTTAATCAAATGTCCTCTAGAACCAGACCACAGTGGGGCTGTAACATTACAAAAGAAAAGAAAGGGACATCAAGATCTAGAATTTGAAGTAAGTTAGAACCTCCCGGTTTCCAGTTTTCAAAACTGTAGGGATTTCCTGTCACTATGTGTCTTGTAACAAGACGATTAGATTGAAGCAGAGACTTCTTCAGAACCACTGTTAAGGATAACAAAAGTTTTCTTTGGGAACTGTCGTTTTCATACCTGGCTTTCACGTCGGGGAAATTATGTTAAATTAACTGTCAAGGCCTACAGGGATTAGCAAATTTATAGATAATTCCTATTTCCATTTCAAGTGAATGTCTTAATTTTTTTTTTCTCTCTGCTTGTACATGTGTATAATTCAATAGATAACTGTTGAGCCTAGAAAAATAAGCAATCGTACCTCTATCTCCTCTCCTGTTTTGTTTTTTTTTTATAGCTAATGTTTAAAAATATTCTTTTGAAATGCTAAAAGACTCTAAAATATTTAATAAACAGACTAGTAAATTGAGAACCTAAGTGTCAAACAACAGAAACAATGCACCCATTTGCCGTTTGGTAGACAGAATATGGAACTACCTTGCAGGAGACACACACACACAAAAATACAAAATACAAAATAAACTCTGCCTGACACTAGACCTATCAAGTAGATCCTACAAACGGACTAAGTAACAGCAGTAAACAACAAGAATAGTTTCCTTGTTTGAGACAAGCTGGTTTTCAGTCCGAAACCTTTCACAGACATTAATCTCATTTCATGCTGTAATCATTGAGATGGGCAGAGGTTATCGCCACTTTACAGGTTAGAAAATTGAGTCTCAGAGAGGTTCAATAACTAGCGTAAAGTCACACAGCTGAGAAGGGATTGGGCCAATGCTAAAACCGCATCTTTTTACTCCAAACTCAGTGCTATTTTCAGGATACGCTGGTGCAAGTAGAAGGCATTGCATACCTCCAATCATCCTTTGTTTCTGGATTAACCTAGAGACTATCTCGTGTGACCCTTTTCCTCTGGCTCACTCAGCCTGGATTACATTGAGAGGGCTATTATTGTTACCCGTGTTCTGTTGGTGATGGCTCTACTGAGCAGGTCCTTTTAAAAAACTTGCAGCTAAGAATTTCAAAGCAATGTTACCCAAGAGAAAATCCAGGCCCTGAGGAGCTGGACCACCTTATTTCAGTCCCTATGGTAATACTACAGGAAGAACAAAGTGTCTCATCTTCCCTGTCCTCTAACAAACCCCAGAACGGGGTCAGCAGCCCATGACAGTGACGCCTTGCTAATGCTGTGGAGGACGTGGTGTCGGTCATGACAGGGCCATCAGACAAAACCCCTTATCAGGGCTCCTCTTCTCCTCAAACCAAAAGAAATATTTGCTAAAAAAAAAAAAAAAAAGTTTTAAAATGGCAAAACGTAAAGCATTATCGTCACTTTTGTATTTTGTGTGCTCCAACAGAAATACTTTTTATCCTACTTCCTTGCTTCTGCCTTCTCTATTTGCCAGTCCAGCACCTGTTTTGCATATAGTAGGCTCTTAGTAAAAACGTGCTGATATTACTGTTGACTTTTCACACCTTACAGGTATCCCATCTAGGAATACTTTCAGGGACTCCTAAAGCTGAAAAGATTTTATTTAATTAACCCGTAACTGCAGCATGCCAAAAATGCTTAGAGATCATCCAGTAACCCTTGTAAGATCGACCCTACATACACACGCAAGAGCTCTCCAGACGTTCAGAGCCCGTTGTGGTTTCAGAATGCAGTTGCTGTTTCTCACTTATCTCCATGCTCTTCCCTTCTCCTCGACTACCCTTCGCTACTCCACATTCACCTGGTTGTCCTGTCCAACAGAGCTGAGGAGTCATCTCTTCTGGGAAGATGCCCTTACTGAAGACCTGCCTAACTCCATCCCCACCCTAAGACTAGCCTTCCTCCTACTATAATCATTTATGTCTTTTTTTATCTCCTCATTGGACTGTAATTCTTTGAAACCCACATATTATTGGGTTCTGTATCTTCCCACCTAGCATGGTGCCTGGCACGTCAGTGGTGCTCAGACCATGTTTGCTAAATGACTGGTGCCAAAAGCTATTGCAAAAGAAGCTGGAATGATGAATGGAAAAGCTTATTCAAGTCATTCTCTTCAAAAATCTTAGACTCTGGGTGTCCTTGGCTCTCAAGCGGGTAGTCCTGGAGTATTTCTCATGTATTCCATAACAGGAAGTTTAGACAGTCCATTCAGCAACTTCTGTGGGTCAAGTATCTTCCATGGCTATCGGCAAGTGGAAACTGCCATGCAGTGATGATAATTTAATGTTTTCTTCCTTATTTTAAAAAAGTTGTGATGTGTGAGTATATATACAGAAAAGTACATAAACCACATACAGTCAGTTTAGCAAATAAATAAAATAAAAAGAACACCCACATACATATCCACTAGCCAGGACAAGAAAAAGAAAACTGCCAGCATTACAGAACATCCCGTGGGCCCTTCCTGGTGACAGCTTTGCCCTTTCTTCTTAGAGGTAAAATCTGTGCTGACTTTTACGAGCATAATTCTTTTGCTTTTTCTAATGGTTTTACCAGTCATGTATGCAACTCTAAACAATAAAGTTTTGCTTCCCATTTTTGACATTAATATAAATGGGACCATTCTGTCTGTATACTTTCATTCAGCATTGTATTTGTGGGATTCATCTATGTACCTGCATGTGTTAGAGCATGGTATTCCATGGTGTGAATAAACTACAAAGTAAATCAGCTGTTCTATTGTCAATGGTATTTGGGTTGTATCAAAGTCGTAGTCATAGCAAATAGTGCTGCTGTCAACATTCTTATGTTACTTGGTGCACATACAAACAAAATTTGCTAGGATATACACCTCAGGGTTATATTTCCAGATATTTATATTTCTGGATAATATATCATGCCACAAAAACTTCCAAAATGGCGCAACAGTCAGGAAGAGGTTCCAATGTTCATCGCTTCTTCTTTGTCAGACTTCCAGAGGTTTGCCCATCAAGCGGATACGGAAGGAATCCCATCGTGATTATATTTGTTTTCACTGATTATTAATTTTATATTTAGTGGCAGTTATAGTGCCTTTTTGTGAAATGTCCGTTTAAGCCTTTTACCCATTTTTGTTATTGGGTTTCTATGCCTTTTTCTTAGTGACTTGGAAGAATTCTTTAAATATTTAGAATATTAGTCTGTTGTTTGTTATGTATGTTGCAAATGTTTTCTCTCGTCCTGTGTGTGTGGTTTATAGTTTTACCATTTTCATGTTGCCATTTGATAAAGAGAATGTCTTCATTTTGATGTAGAAAAAAATTTACAAATTTACAAGTGTTTTCTTGATAGTGTTTTTTCCCCCCCATCTCATTTAGGAAGGTCTTACCCCAAGATCATGACAATATCTTTCCTTATTGATTTTCTTTCCACTTCTAGTCTTTTAATCCACTGAAATCAACTCTTTTACTATGGCATGAGGTAATGACCCAATCTCATTTTTTCTATGTGGATACTTAATTATCCCAACAACTTATTGAAAAGTCCTTGCTTTCCCCACTGATCTTAATATCTGGTAGAGCCTGGGAGTTCTACTTCTTCAAGAGTGTCTTGGATATTCTTATCAACCCTTTGTATATCCACATAAATTTTTAAATCAGCCTGCCGAGTTAGAAGAAGAAGAAGAAGAAGAAGAAGAAGAAGAAGAAGAAGAAGAAGAAGAAGAAGAAGAAGAAGAAGAAGAAGAAGAAGAAGAAGAAGAAGAAGAACCACTACCACCACCACCAAATTCATGAACATTTTCTTGGGTTTTCATTAAATTTGTAACAATTCAAGGACAAGTGACGTATTTCCAAAAATTGACTATTCTGATTCGTAAACTTGGTGTATCTCTCCACTTACTTAGTTTTCTTTTTTAATGTCTCTCAATAACACTTAATAATTTTCTCTGTAGATGTCTTGGACAAAAATATTTTGTTAGCTTTATTCCCAAGGATATTATCTTGTTTTATGCTATTGTAAATGGTACCTCTTTTGTTTCATTTTCAAATTGTTACTTGATTATATGAATTAAATTTATTGTTTAAGTATTGAATGTGAATACTACAACCATGTCAAACCCTTGTAATTATTATAATAATTTCTCTTGGATTCTTTTGATTTTTCTACATATAATTATATCATCTGTGACTAGTGACAGTTATTTCCCCTCACTTTTCAATTCTTTTACCTTTTAGTTCTTTTTATTGTTTTATTGAGTTGGCAAAGAACTCCAGGACAAGGTTGAATGGTAGTAGCAATAGTGAGAATTCTTCCAAATTTCCAAATGAGAACTCTCAAAGTTTCAACATTTAGTTTGATGTTTACAGTAAGACTGTCATAGATACCCTTTATAAAATTAAGGAAATTTTATTTCTATTCCTATTTTGCTAAGAGTTTCATCATGAATGAATGTTGACTTTTACCAAATACCTTCCTTGCATCTCTGTGATAATCACATAATTTTTTTCTCCTTTTTTTCTGTTAATGTAGTGAATTACACAAATTGCTTTTCCAAAGTTACACTAATCTTGCATTCCTAAGATAAACTTAAATTAGTCATGATGTACTTTTTTTATGTATATTACTGGATTCAGTTTACTAATTGTAGTTTATGTTTGGCATTTACATTCATGAGTGAGATTGGGCTCTAATTTTCCTTTCTCATTTTGCCTTTGTTGAGTGTTAGAATCAAGATTATGGGTAGTATCATAAAGCATAATGGAAGATTTGCCCTTTTATTCTATTGTCTGAAGGAATGAATATAAATTAGAAATATTTCTCCCTTGAACATTTATAGAACTTACTGGTAAAGTCATCTGGGCCTAGAGAGTTCTGGATAAAAAGTTTTTTTTTTATTGTTTTTGTTTTGCTAGTTAAAGTAAAATTCACAATTCTTATTTCTTCATGAGAAGGAATTTATACATTTCTTATTTATTTTCAAATGTACTGGCATTAAAGTTTTCATATATCCTATTATTATCTTTTCAATGTGTGCTGTATTGTGGTAATGTCCACTTTTTACTCCTGATGTTGATTGTTTATGCATTTCTTCTTCATTTTCTTAATCAGTCTTATCAGAGGTCTGTCAATTTTATTCACATTTTCAAAGAATCAATTTTTAGTTTTGTCTGTTCTCTTTATCATATTTCTATTTTATATAATATTTTTCTATTCCATTAATTTATCTTTTATCTTAATTGCATTCTTTATTTTTCCTAGTTTCTGAAGTTGGAATTTTCAGCCTTTCTTTTTTTCTAATTCATCCATTTGAGGCTATAAATTTTCTTCTTTATAATGTTTTAACTGCATCTTTTGGTTTTCTGGTAACTAACAAAAAAAAAGAAGAAGAAGAAAGCAAAAAAAGGAAAAACATAAAGAAAAAGAAAAAGTCTTCATTTGTAGTCTGGCAATTCCATATATTTGTGTTGTAAGTACTCCACTATGAGTGATTTCAAGCTACTAGCGGGTTAACCATCAGCTGAAACTTTTCCTGAATATTTAACAATCATCTCTTGTAAGTAGATACAAGCCATCTCTAGCACACCACTGGCTATACATCTCAAATTTTAAATAGTATTTTCACAATTGTTAGTTCAAATTATGTTCTGATTAACACCATACTTTCTTTTTTCTGTCACATTTCTTTGATTATTTAAAAGTGTGTGTCTAAATTCCCAATCACATGGGAATATTCTAGTTAATTTTTTTTTTTTTTATTTCTAGCTTAATTGCATTTTTATTGGAGGTCATGCTTGATATGATTTCAGTTCAGTAAAATTTATTGAAATTGACTCAAGGCCTAGAAATAATTGATTCTTATAAATATTATGTGTGCCTGAAGAGAATATGTTTTCTGCAATTGTTTAAAGCAATGTTTTATATCCATCTTTTAGGTCAAATTTTTTATCTGGTTTAAACTGTCATAATTTTTTCCTGAAAGATGTATGATTAAAAAAGGTATATTAAAATCTTTCACTCTGTTATTATTTTCCTTCCTGTATTTACATCAATTGTTACTTTATATACTTAGAAACCTTATTTTTTTAGGCTTTTTACATATTTAAATTGTAATATTTTTGTTAGAGGGAGGTAGGTGGGGAAAAAGGGTCAAATATGTGGTGACATTAAAGAATTAAAAATAAATAAATTGAAAAATATTTTTGTTAATTAAAACATATGTCATTGTGGAATTATACTCTTTATATCTGGTAATTTTATTTGATTTTGTTTAATGTGAATGAATCCTTCTAAGATATCTGTTGATTAGTATTTGCCTGCTATATTTTTTCCATTTTTTTATCTTTCACCTTTTTGTACCCTTTTGTTTTAGATATCTTTTTAAAATAGTATATACAGGAATATATATCATATATAGCCAGAAAATCTTTGCAGTTTTCTGTTGTTGTTGTTTTTGTTGTCATTGTTGTTTTTACTGGAGACTTTAATCCATTTAAATTTTTGTAAGTTCTAATATTTGGGGGGTTAAAAATCTACCACCTTAGTTTGTTTATATTTGCCCTACTTCTCATATTTCTTTTTCTTTATTGCCTTCTTTGGATTTGTCCTTACTATTAATATTTTTTCTATTAGAGAATTATATATTTTATTTCTATTATTTTAATATTTACCCCCAAAAATGCAATATTCGTACTTAATTTATAAAATTTTAAATTAATCAATACCCTGATGTTTATTGCAGATACTATAAAGACCTCAGAACACTTAACTCCATCGCCCCTCATTGACTCGTATGTTATTCTTTCTGGATGTTTTCATTCTTTTTCTCTTTAATTTGATGAGACATTAGTATTGTTTCAAAAATCAAGTATACTTATATCAGAATACAAATTTATAATTTGTTCTTTCTTTCTTCTTGCAAGAACACCTGTCTGAGAGCAGATGTGTGTTATAAGAACTGGAAATCCGGGGCAGATGATGAGAGAAGGCTTATAGTGAGCAAGACTCAAGGGAACATCTGAGAGCTGATGGTCAAGGCGAAGCTCAGGTCAGAGTTAGGCAAGAAAATGGAAGTCCAGCCCATGTGAAGAACCAAATCTTAGGCGAGTAGTTGGGAATCAGGTATCTGGACAAGCAAGGGACTAACAGACCAATCAAGCTGTACTGACCACAGATATAAGGAAGGCATCACAGCCAGGAGACCCACAAATTAAGGCAACTCCCAGCACAGTCAGGGAGTATCTTAGGTACATTTTGCTGAGTGGGGCACAAGCCCACAGATATGGTCATTAAGTCATGTTAGGGAACTGGAGAAATAGGGGTCAGGAATAAGAGCAGATATTACTGCATCTGTGGACACTTTCCTGTTCAAAGTATTGATTTTTAGAGCATAGTGCAATACCCAGCACTTAATAGGCACTCAATAAATAGACATCTGCTGACCTATTTACTGACTTATTGAACAAAAGGGGCCATGCCAGCCTTTGTAATGATGAAAACATGAATTGGACATGTTTCTTAACCTCAAGGAACTTATATCTAGGGATTGAGATCAATATTTAACTAAAATATAAGGCAAGGTGACAGAAGTTAAAATGACAAGGTAGAGCCATTAGCTCTGCCTGAGATCATCAAGGATGGTTCCATGGAGGAGGTGGCAGGTTTGTTTAGAGTGTCAACTAGGGGACATCTTCATGATGATGACAACCACAGGAGACATCACTAATATTCAGAACCTGTGCTTCCAAAGTTATTAACACGGAGGTCAGGGCAAGGACTTGCTCTGTGATTGACAGAGTCACCAGGAAAAGTCTGGCAAATAAGGGAGGTTCCTCCTTCAACCTTCCCCCACTCCCCTCACCAGCCAACTGAGAGCACTGTTGTCTCTGCTTCTTATGAGCTTTTCTTCTCATCTCGTGATGCTTGTCACAGTCCACCTTATATTACATATGGACAAGTCCTGGGGCCTTCTAAGTTTCTGAGATTAGGAAATGGGCCAAGGCAGATTTTTGAGGATACCCAAATCCCTTGATGGCAAACATCACTGGGATTCAGCCAGCCATGGCATACACCACTTTCTACTCCAAGCCCAGACTCTGATGGTGGAGTTTCCATTGCAGTAAAGAGAGCAAGTGACGGGCATTCTCTGTGTCTTCCACACTCTATGTAAGAATCCTTCAGGCCTATTCTGGTGCTTGCCTTTCTCATAATCCCATGTTAGCACCAAAGAAGTCTCCAGAAGGGGAAGCAACACATAGAGGCTGCCTAGGATTCTCTCAGCTATATCTTCCTGCCTGACAATAGCACCCCAGGGCCCGAGTGAACACCTACTCTGACCTTCGAAGCCACTTAAACATGGCACCACAGGCAGGGGCTGTGAGATTATTAGTGAGGTCCCCTGTACTGTCGAGGAGGGGATAACCTTTACCTGAGCCACTTCACAATCTGCCACCTCCCCCACAAGACCTTTCCTGTGATAATTCCTGTTTTCTCACTTTTTTTGAATCTCTGTTTCACATCATCCTGCCTTACAGTTACATATATAGTTTACGTGTAGCCATGTACAAAGATTAGAAGAATCTCGAGGGTAAAATCATGTCACATTTGTATCGGCCACAGGATCTAGTATAAGGCCATTCATCAAGTAGAAGCCAAATAGTATGTCAGTCGACAAATAGTTATGACTGAGTGTTAAATGCCAGAACTGTGCTACACGCAGGGAAGATGCTCTATGGGAATAAACTTAATCTGGAGGTTCGATTCATGTGCTAGTTTCCTGGGGCTCCGGTAACAAAGCACCATAACAAGATGGCCTAAAAAATAGAAGTTGATTGTCCCAGAGTTCTGGAAGCTGAAAATCCAAATCAAGGCATTGTTAGTGTCACTTCTTTCTGAGGCCTGTGAGGCAGAAGCTAGTCCAGGCCTGGCTCCAAGCTTCTGGCGATCTCAGGAGTTCCTTGGTTTATAGACAGCATTCTCCCTGTGTCTTCACAACGCCTTCCCTCTGTAGGAGATATCTGAGCCCATATTTCCCATTTTTATCAGGACACCAGTCACAATGTATTAGGATCCACCCTAATGGCCCCATCATAATCATTTGTGAAGACACGATTTCCAAATAAGGTCACAGTCACAGGTACTGGGCTTTAGGACTTCAGTATCTTTTGGGGGACACAATTCAGCACATAACAGTTAGTATTTGAACATTTGCAGCTTCAGAGGAAGGACGTCCTAGGCTATAGATAAAAAATGAGCTAAAGCATGGAGATGGGAAGGGAAGTGATTTTGGTATGCTTGAAAGAATGACTGGTTTCATTTGGCTCTGTGATTAAAGTAATATAATGACTATAAATGCATCTGAATACTGTGCCCATGTACATGAAATTCATTTATATATAAATTCCCAGCATAGACGCTGACTCACTTTATCTCTCTGGTTCTGAATTTGCCTTTCTTTTTTGCATTTCAAGAGGTTACAGTTGGCATGACAATGCTGTCTGAGTGTATTCAGCATCTCCTTTGGTTCTGCAGAGATGCGGCACTGCCTGATGTGTTAGGGCACCCTTTGTGACTAGTTGGTGAGACCTTTGATCAGGAAGAGAGGAGTCAGCACAGACGGGCTCTCAAAAAGGGAGATTGAACCCTCAGCCATAACTCCACCTAAAACATTATGTAAACCACGCTCATTTGCCATTCTGCAAGCACAGAATTCTGTCCTGGATTGACAGCTCCCAGAGACTGGCATCTGCAGTCTGCTCAAACTCTACTCTAAGAGTAGAGTTTGTCACATGTCACCTTTACTCAGGTACCACCTAATCCTTCAGCATGCCCCAGCCATGACCCAGCTACCACTTTTGAGAAATGTCGCAAGGCCACGTGCCAACAACAGACACTTCACAAATGATTTTCGGCCTCAGTGGTGGTGATGATAATGTCCAGGGTGCTAGGGAAAAGGCCAGTGACGCTGGCAGTGCTCTAGTGGTGATGGTCATAGTGCTGGTGACTGTGATGGTGGGAAACATAATGTTTTAATCCATTACTTCAGTTGAGTGTCACATGAGCCTGAAGCTTGGTGAGAAGTGGAACCATATGAATTCTTTATATCCCTCCTAATGCCTAGCCCAGGACTTTTCCTACCATATCAGGCAACTGGATCAATAAATACTCGATATGATCATTTCCTATCGAAATCATAGTTCCATGCTTAGGAATTATATCCTCACTCTGCAACTTATGAACTTCATGATCCTATAGAATCTACAGGAGCAAATGTGGACACTCTCTATCTGGATAGAATAAGCCATCAATTAACGAGCTCTATTTGTAGTATTGTTATCCTAATTTGGATTTTATTTTTTTAAAAACTAAAGTTTCTACAGGCTCGTCATAGAGTCTGTGAAGCTCCTTGTTCACTTTAAACACCAACATAGCAGTGGGTGAACTGAGGAGGCGCTAACAAATCTCTGCAATTGATACCCATCTGTTTCTGCCCCTACACAAGGCTAACTGTGGGACTGCAATGAGGATGACAAGTTTAAAAATGACCAACATGCCAATCAATGACTCAGCAGTAAAGAAACAATGGAAATTGTTATTATTCATTTCATAAATCAAACCTCATCAGCTGTGACTAATATTCTTAAACTCTTCGTCTTAGGGAAGGAGGGATTAAGGATATGACCTCAGACACCACCTTCACCTCCCTATTGTGACCCTTCTCAGAGAGGGAGAATGAGAAGGTGCAGAGAAGGGTCAGTACCTCATCTCCAGAGACAGATTCTCCAGTGGTTCGGATGGAATTATCTTTCTGATTGTTTCTTGTCCATTTCTTTTTCTTTTCTGCTGATTGTCTGCTCCTTTCCATCTTCTCCTGATTCCTTCAGTGAGATATTAAACTAACTTATCTCATTTCTGCCCAAATGAGAAGGGGACCCAATTCAGGAAAAGGCCAAGGTCCATTTAAAAGTTCGTACAATGGTATCTTTGAAAAGAGTGTTAAGTATCTAGCTCAGATGGGAAATGCTTCCATCCTTGGTTTCAGAAATTATTCATCAGGATTGAAAATTCTTTCTTTCATACACACACACACACACACACACACACACACACACACACCGCACACACACACACACACACACACGCAGAGTAAGCGAGTGAGTGAGACAGACACAGAGAAAGACAGACAGACAGACAGACAAACCCAGACACATACACACAGAGATATAAGGCTTTCAGATTTAACAAAGCTTTATTAAGCACTTTATTAAGCACTCTCGAGGACGAGGTGACAGCGTAGGAGAGGAGACAGGTGCACAGGATAGAACTGTGCCCCAGGCAGGGTGATCAGTGTTCTGATGGAGGTACAACATTTTGCTGTGAGAACAGGAATGAGTCCAGCTGGGAGGCTTGCAAAAGTCAGCTGCAACTCATTTCAATCAGGGCTTTGTTTTTCCCAGCTTTGTTAGTAGCTGATTGTTTCAATTTTGGTTAGATCTGACTCAGCTGTTAGCATTGTGGAACTAACCAGACCAGCTATGGTTCTATGTTTCTTAATAATAGCTCACATTTATTTAGTGCAGCTTTTGCACACAGCCTCTACATACATTATTCCATTTTATCCTCCTTCTATCCCTGTGACTAACTCTGGCAGAAATCAGGGACCGCCCAATGCTGAGCTCAATTCTACCACCCAGTAGGAACTCACTGTGATTCTGTTGAAAGAGGTTGGGAGGCCAGCTGGATGAAGGAAATTACCTATTTAGGTTAAGTGGCTTTCCCAAAATGTGGTGGGTCTTTAATACCTGCACTGGGACTCGAATCCAGCCTTTCAATATGTCTGTCCACTGTTCCTCGGACTCTATCTTCATGTACCACATGGCCAGGGACCAGTTGTTCTCGAGATCAGATTAGCACGATTCCCCGAAATTCCCGAGTTTACTGGAGTTGGCATATTTTTCACAGGGCCCCATGATTATTCTCAGTCTTCATACTTATTTGCAGATTTCAAGAGAACAGTCAAAGAAATATTTTCTTTTGATTATCAGAGTCATCGCCATCATTACCAAAATTCATCTGACAGGAGTATCAGATGTATTCAATATTGGCATTGATTAAAGTCACCCTTTCGAACTTCCATTCTCTTGCCAGCTGGACTTCTTACCACTAACGGCCCTAAACTTCAAGCAAAATAATTTATATATTTTTATATTTATTATATTTATCCCTAAATTTGTATTCAAAAGATGATATAGCCACAACTTTAAAGACATTTTTTTAAATCACTCAAATTAATACCAGGTTCGTTTTTACATATCACCTAGGGTTTGTTGTAATACATAGTGACAGCTACAATTATGGTTTAGGCTATTTTTTTTTTCAATTTTAAATGGTATATTATATTATCAAGTCTTTTCTTTTTTGCCATTGTGGTTTAGGTTATTTTTTTAATCAGCTACCAGTCTATCACATTTTCCATATTGCTCCATAGGCATTATAATTACCATTTTAATAACTGTATAATATCACTTCACAGTGATACACTACTGTTTACTGAGTCTTACACTTCATTGTTGGACACTAAGTTATTTCCATTTACTTGTTATTATAGATAGCATCGTAGTGATTATATTTTCATTACAGACCATAGTGTTTCACTTTGATGCCTATGACTCATGATGCTTGATTTGTAAAATTTAACAATCTTCACTGTATAGTCTCTGTCTATGATTAATACTGTGTTATGGATACGACAGTATTGTAAGACACCCTTCTCTCCTTCAAGAAATTTATGGTTTTTCTGGGAGAGAGATAAATGTGCATGAGGCCATGCAAGCTGTGTAAGAAGGTACAGTACGATAGCCTCATACCGTAGAGACACTAATGGTTCTGAGAGCTTTGAAAAATGTGCGAGTCAAAAGAGATGGTTGAAAGGTAGACAGAGGGTAAAGAGCGGTGTCTGCTTTCTCAATGGCCTTGCCTCCCCTGGGGCCTGGGTGCCTGCCCTCCCTTTCTCTCCGAGCTAGGCTGTACTCACTTACATGCCGACTGATTACCAAGTCTACAGAAATTAGTGACGGAGAACAGGTGAGCCCCGAACTGTCAGAGGGAGGAATGAGATGAGGGAGTCAGGTGAGAGAAACAACTCACAGAACTGGGTCTCAGACCTAGGGAATGCCCCACGTCACTGGTGAATGCTAAGATAAAAAAAAGTAGGTGGGACCAGGTCCTAGAGGTCCCATTAATGCCAAGGGCTGCGAACTGAGTTTTCCATCCACGAAGGGCTACTGATAGAGCCAGTCAAGTTCCCCACCCCTCAGAAGCACTGGACTAACATTGGGTTCACTTCTAACATGCTATTCCCACAAATTCGCCCCTAGGCTATGATTCTCACTGGGCTCTGGAATGTCCTGAAGCAACAGCAGCCTCCGTCTTTGGCCACCCAGCCAACGACCCTTTGCCCTGCACACAAGGCTGGAGCATCTTTCCCAGCTCCTCTGTGCACCCATCTCCTAGCTCCGAGTCAGTCTCGCCTTTGCTATCAGTACTAGTGCAAAGACCCCCAGATGACTGAGCCTACCATGTCTCGAGGAAAGGGCAGAGTAAGCCCTGTACCACCTAGGTCACCAAGGAACCAAGCCACCACATGGTTCTGAAACAGCACAGCCCAGGAAAGCAAAGTCAGGAGGCTTCTTAAGGAACCCAGCTGGCCCTTTACATTTTGTCCCATCTACGTAGCATTGGGCATTATACCCAGGACAAAAACAAACAAACAACAACAACAACCAAAAAAACACCAGTGAAAAGGCCAGAGCCTTTTGACAATTGGGAGCAAAGAACAGAAAAGGATTATTTCCCAGTTCTAAAATCTAAGACTCAGGGAGACCACATTTACATGGTTCATCTCTGAGAGATTGGTTCACTCAACTAAATTTAATTGGGTAATTAATATTTGTACAGCATTATTTCAAATGTTCTTTCAGATGCAGAGGTAAAACTGACATAGCTCCTTCTCTCAAAAACATATAGTTTTCAGCAGAAAATGAGACATAGACTTCAGAGAATGAAGGTGACGTGCTATAACTTCTGGGAGGAGGAATTGCTTTCCTCCAGCTTGGAGAAAGGTGGGCAAAGTAAGCTTTAAAGAGAAGGCGATACTTGAATCTGGGGAAAGGAGACATTGAAGTATAGGAGGAATTCAGGCAAGTGTAGATAGGGGTGGAGGAAAAGAGCATTCCAAGTGATTCCAGAAAGGTTAACAGCCCAGGGGTGGGAAAGGGGCAGACCTACAAGCTGCTTGAGATCAGAAATGTTGCCTTTCGTTTCTTTGTCCTCGGTGCCTTGCCTACTGGTTCGATAAATATAAACAGCTATTGAATAAATGAGTGAGTGAATGAGTGAGTGAATAAAGAAAAAATGGTTTGATTTAGTTGAAGCATAGGGTGCATGAAATGAGTAATGAGAAATCATGTTGCAAAGGCCACACCTTGAATGAGTGTGGACTTTATCCTGCAGGGAATAGAAGAACCACTGAAAGATTTTCAGCAAGGTTAGGACATGATGAAGCTGTGCTTCAGGCAGATTAACCTGATATGTAAGACTGACTTGAGTGAGGCAGAGAGACCATTTGGGAGGTTATTGCTGCAGTCCCAGCAAGAGGAAATAAGCACCTGAATTAGGGCAACAGCAATGGGAACAGAAGAGGGGACAGATGTGAGAGGTAATAGGAAGACAGAACTGACAACAAACAGGTTGTTGGGGAGCTGAGGAAGAAGAGAGAGAGGCCAAGACAACAGGGAGATTTTGAGCCTGAGTGGCAGGGAGGGTGCTGAAGCCATTAACAAAAATAGGCTACACAGGAGGTGGTGTCGAGAGAAAGATGTTGAGTTCTGTTTTGCACACACTGAAATGTGGAAGTGCATTTTTTCCTACCTATAACGTCAGTCAACTCTTTATCAGGAAACTACATGAGAAGGGTGAATGGGCCACCAGGCCGGGAGCCAGCATCGCCTCATTGTTACGAACTAGGTCAAGACCCAAGTCATTTCCTGAATGCTGATTTTACAGACAAACTCTACTTGTGCTTTAGAGAATATTTTGGGGGAAAAAATATCTTGTTATAATAATGTTTTGAGATAAAAACCTGCCAGTGTTCTTCCTTTTCCTCATTATTAATGAATTAGGAGATACTCAGACCTAATAAAAAAAGAAAGTACATAAAAGGATCATAAGCAGCCTTCAGATCTTTACCGGTCAGCCGCTTTCATTTTATAAAGCTAGAATTTCCAGTTTTTTAAATATCATATAAAAGCAGTATTTGACTGTAGTTTTAACAGTGTATTTCAGCAACAACAAAAAAGTATTAAATAAGCACTCTCTATGGACTGTACCATACCAGGCACTGTAAAACTATTAATAAGAAGAGAAAAAGAAAAATTCCCACAATTTAGTGGGAATTAGGAGGTCATAATCTAAATGGAAAGGGGTAAACAAATAAAATGATGAACACATATAGTATAATATGTGCCATAATAGAAATGTAAGCAGGCAACAAATTTAGGAGTTATCGATTCGATCTTCAAGACAGAATTAGGGAAGACTTGTGGAACAATGATGGAAGGTTTTTCTATGTAAAGATCAAAGATAAAGAAAACGAAAATGATTGTTTGTAGAGTTTGAGCAGAAGGGGGAACAGAGACCCGAAAGAGAATTAGGGGGCCACATCATGAAGAAAGGACAGTTGTATATGTTAAATGCTGAGAGACAGAACTTATTTTGATGAGGTGGTTAGATTTACATTCTAGATGGGTCGCCATGGCAGCACTGTGGAGAATGTCTTTGAGGGATGTGAAATGGGGCAAGGACAGCAGTTAGATGTATTGTCACAGTCCAGGTAAAGGTCAAAGGATTTAGACAAGAATAAAACATAGAAGGTGGTTTTAGGAAATAAAATCAATTGGACTTGTTAATTAAGGAAAGAGAGAAGTCTAGGCTAAATCTCAGATTCCTGGATAATGATCCTACTTACAGAAAAAATATGTGGAAGCAGGAATTTCACAGGGATAAAAGATTTTTAGTTCAGATTTGGATATGTTGAATTAAATATCTTTGGAGCCATTTGGGTGTAGCTGTCCAGTAGTAACTGTGTGTATAGATATAGATATAGGTTAGATACAGATACAGATACAGATACAGATACAGATACAGATAGATGATAGATATAGATATAGATATAGATATAGATATAGATATAGATATAGACATAGACATAGACATAGACATAGACATAGACATAGACATAGACATAGACATAGATATAGATATAGATATAGATATAGATATAGATATAGATATAGATAGATATAGATATAGATATAGATATAGATATAGATATAGATATAGATATAGATATAGATATAGATATATAGATATAGATATCCCATGAGGGAAAATTTAGAGCTGAACATTAAACATAGTATTAAAACCAGGGAATTCATAAGATCATTCAGGAAAAAAACCATTAAGAATGATAAGAGAAGAGGCTCAAGGATATAACCTAGGAATAGCCAACCTAAAAAGATGGAAAGAAGTCATAGATACAGAGAAAAAGACTGAGAAAGAATGAGTAGTAAGTTATGTGGAGAACCAAGAGACTTTGAGTCAAGGAATGAATCAAAGAGGAAAGAGTAGCAATTAGAAGAGCATGGTGGATGGTGGGCAAGTCCAAACAGTACAGAGAAGCACAGTAACAGGACTGTTATCGTGTGCTGTGAACAGGAAGAGGCCAAATGGAGACTGGATGAGGAAAGAACATTACGAAAAAGAAATAAACTGAGTCCAAACTAAATTATCTAAAAGTTAGGGTGAGAAAGGAAAGATGCAGGAACAAGGGTAGGATTCTTCATTCACTAGCGGTAACTACACAATGGCTACTGTTCTCTCAACCCTGCAAAGTCCATTAACATTTACCGAGGCAATATGTATTCCCTCTTTCTTAGTTCCTTCCGCCCTGTAGCAACTTCTCCTAAAACATACACATTTATACTTTAACTCCTACTATGTATCAGATAATGTGCTAAGGTTCTAGATGTTGGGGAAAATACAACAAATAAGATATAGCCTTTATCCTTGAGAAAACTGAAGTCTCGTGAAGGAGAAGTATAAGCAAATAACTCTAATAAGCCATGGAGGAGGTAGTCCAACCATTATGTTTTCTCCTCCCAGAGAGGTGGTCTTTAAACATTTACCAGCAAACTATTGGGTATAGTTAAAGTGTATAAAAAGGCAGAGTATTAAGAATGGTCTTAATAAATGGGCAGGATTTAGATGAACAAGAAAGAAGGGACGAATTCATAACTGGAGGGAACAGCTTATGTGAATACAGAGATGGTAAAAGCATAAACTCAAAGGAGATAGAAAGTCATGAAGTGCGAAGTTTGGAGCTTGGGGAAAATAAGGTGGGTTTTGCCCAGATGATGTTGGGACTTATGGGCCAAGCTAAAGCTTTTGAAATAGGGAACCACCAAAGAGTTTTAGGCATATGAGTTACATAATCATTAAATATTTCAGAATGATCTTTCTGAAAGAATGGATGATGTGGCAAAGACTATTAATTAGCTACCAAACTTAATTATTCTCTTTTTGGCACATGATGATCTAACTAGAGAGTATATTTCCTGCCTCTCTTTTGGAGAGGTGTGGCTTTGTGGCTTAGTTAGGCCAATGGGGTGGATGTGAACAAAAGTTATGTGTGACTCTTCTAGGTCATCTTCAAGTTCAAAGACCTAAAGTTTTTCTTCTTGTCAACTGGTGCTCAGACTAGACTGTGTGCAGCTTCAACTGTGCAAATGGAAACACCATCCTAGTGCATGGTAAAGCAGCAAGATGAAAGGAGCTAGGATCCCTAAGACGACCACAGGGAGCAGAACCACCCTACTGTCTTGCACTTCTCACCTCTAGATATTATAATGCAGAAAAATAACTTTGTTTTAAGCCATTGTACTTAGATTTTTATCATGACAATGTAACTGGTACCAGACTTTCCCTCCCATTATTAAAAAAAAAAAATTGTCAAACCGGAAAATACATAAAACAATTTTTTTAGGCAATGAAATATAGGAAGCACAGGACTGTGATCTTTGAGAAAAGGGAAATACACATAGGCAGTGCATGGTATCTTCAGAAGTCTCATGATGTCTTTGGTTTTGTTGTCACACACCTCTTCCCAGGATCAAGTAATGAAGATATAGACTTTATTTCTTGATAGGGAACAGGCAAGATTCAAGAAGAGCATGTGGGGCTGAAGATATTCTCATGGCCACATTTGGAAAATGCAATCTATAACATCTACCCCATGATCCAGCAATCCCACTCCAAGGCATTTAGCCAAGAGGTAAAAGTACATGTCCACAAAAAGACTTATACACAAATAACCATAGTGGCATTATTCATAATATTTCCATTTAATCCAAATGTCCACCAGCAGGAAAATGGATTAACAAATTGAGGTATATTTATACAATGGGATGAGACTCAGAAAGAGAAAGGAATGGATTACTGATGCACACAATAACATGGATGATTCTCATAGACGTTATTCTGAGCTAAAAAAAAGTGAAAGAGTATATCTGTATTATTCCATTTATATGATGTTCTGGAACAGGCAAAACTAATCTTTGGTGAAAAAAAGATCAGGAAAATGGTTGCCTGTGGAAGTTGGCAGTATTGACTGAGAAAGAGCATGAGAAAATTTTCTGGGGTGATGGATAGATAACATTTTGATAGGAGTATGGAATATATATATATATATATACACACACACACACAATGTGCATTTGTCAACACTTAATGAATTATACACTTAAGATCTGTGTTTTTGCATGGTTTGTATATTTTACCTGAAAAATATTATAAACAAATGTTAAATTCTAATTAGCAAATTTAATTTTAGCAATGTACAGATTAGGAATTCCGAAACTATTTTCCATTTATTCTAGGCTTGAAAATATTAGTAAATATACTAAGGATAATGAGAGCCAAGTTTCTTACTACTGGAGAAGAGAATCATACATACAAAAGGAGAAAGTATATGTCCCATGGTGTGCACATGATTTGACTATATGTGTATATATTAATCTTTCTGTCATATATATAATATGATGACTGTAACTGATATATATATTCTAGCTCTGTCTCCTGAGAAAGCCTAGAAATGATTATTACATCAGCAGCACTAAATGTATGTAGAACCCAGATCCTTATGTAGAACTCAGATCCTTGGTTCTAATTATCATTCTCTATCAAAAAGAACCAGAGTTCTTTTGAGAAAGGCTGATTCCAATCAAAGAAAGGACAAGATGAGCCTGAAACATCTTGTTCCATAAGAAAGTGAAAAAAATTTCAGAGAATGGTGGAGACACAGCGAAAGGACACAGAAGCCAGCTCAAAGGAGCTTCTAGTGGCCAAATCAAAAGCAATGATGATTGTAATTGATTATAAACCACTGAATAAAATAAAAATGTATAAGTTTTTATAAGCCTAAATAAATAAATATTTCTTAAAAAGAGTTTCAATGCGTAAATATAGACAGAATGAAGTAGTTAGAAAATTAATGGATGCTAAAACTAGTGGGTGAAATTTTGATGAAAGACAGAATATTTTCATATCCTCACACTATTTACCCATAAATTACTTATTTTTTACAAAAGAAGAAAAATGTATCTTAAAAGAAATGAAAAATGGCAGCTGTCACCTTAACCAGGTAATCAAAGTTAACATCACCAATATTGGAAGAAACTGGCATCACGGGCCTGCCAAAATAATCCCGCAAAGCCCGAATTTACTCATGAGAAAACAGCAGACAAATCCAAATTTGGTGACATTCTACAAAACAGTACTCTGAAAAAATGTCAAAATCAATAAAGACTCCCCTCCGCCCACACACACACAAAATCAGAGGAGCTATTTCAGATTAAAAGAAACTAAGGAGGCATGATAACTAAGTGCAATGTGTAATTCTGGGTCAAACCTTAGTCCAGGAAAGAAAAAAATCTTATAAAATCATTATTAGAGCTATGGAGTGTGGATTAAAAACAACTTCATCAATGTTAAGTTTCCCGATTTTGGTTATTGTACTGTGGTTATATAAGAGAATGTTCTTGTCTGAGGAAATACGCAATGAAATATTTAGTTGTAAAGGAACATGATGCCTCAATTTACTCTCTAATAGTCCAAAGGCAGAAACAACACACACACAAGGAATGAGAGACAGAAGGGAGAAGGAGGGAGGGGATGAGAGAGAAACAGAGGCAAAATGTAAACAGTTTGGGTACAGGGCATATGAGAATTATATAATTATTACAACTTTTCTGTAAAGTTTGAAATCATATATAAATAAAATCTAAATCAAGACTGGGAAGAAAATGGGGATGACAAATTCTAGAGAAGTATAATGGGAGGATGGAATAGAATATGGAAAATAATTGAAATGATTGCATTACTCTTAGGTTTTTAATGAAGAAACGAGATGAATGGTAAAATTATAAATGAAAGAGAGTCCATCATGGAAGTTTGGGAGGGTCTGGGGAGTGAGGTAATGAGATCATTTGGGGAAGTATCGAGTTTGATTACTAGTGGGACATCTGGGTTGATCAATGCAGTAAGCAGATGGCTGGGTTGGTGTGGGGCTACTCTGGGGAGCAATCCTATGCCACTCAATAACTCTCGAAGGGGGGAAGAAGAGAGAAGCCCCAACTCACATGTTCATTTTATTCCATGTACTATGACATGACATGGTCATTCCTGGACACAAACCTGAGAGAATTTTGTGGTTCTAGTCCTGTAGCTCTAGTAATCACTTTTTGAAATCAGGAAGTTTGAGGAAGAGAAGGACTTGATGGACAATGGGGCAGAAGTGGATACTGGTTCACACAACGGAGGCGGAATGGGACAATTTTCCCCGGGATGGGCTAATATGGCCTCTCTCAGCAAAGCCACTCCTGGGAGACCTCTCCTCTCCACCTTCTCTCTATCTCACCCTACACACTCTGCAACCCCAATCCAAGAGGAATAACTTGACCCAAGAGCCCAATATCCTTCAGACAGACCAAGAGATTCTAATCAGGGTGATAAAGCATTTGTTTGAATCCCATGAATTTCTTCAAAAAAACTCACAGAGATTCATTCATCTGGTCCAATAAAGACTTTTACTCTAACAATCTGTATCCAATTTACTTACTAGTTGAATTAGTCTCAGCAGTGTCACAGTGACATACATTGTCTCCAATTCAACATTTATTAAGTTTTTAACTACATGCTGAACACACAAGCCTTTTCAGATAATCATTTTCTAGTTCTAGATCAGGCCTTGAACTCTACAATACTGCTCACTTCCAACTCCATTCTAGCTGCTTTTTAATTAAAAGTATTATGAAATGTATCAGATGTAAAAAAAAAAAAGTAGACAAAGAATAATATTGTGAATTACTGTGTATGTTAGTTTTATGTTACTGCATGAAAAGCTACCACAAACTTAGTTTAAAACGACACCTATTTATTAGCTCACAATTCTGTAGGTCAGCAGTCTAGGCATGGTGTGGCTGGGTTCTCTGTCTAGCAGCTCACAATACTGAAATTAGCTAGATTCTCTGCTTATCTGGTTTGTGGCTCACAGTCCTTTTCCAAGCTCAGTAAGGTTGTTAAAAGAATCTGGTTCCTTGCAGGTGTAGGGCAGAGGTCCTCATTTCCTTGCTGATTATCAGCTCAGACTACCCTCAACTCCTGATCCCCTCTATCTTCAATCCAGCAACAAATCTCTCCCATGCTTAAATCTTTCTCACCAGGATGAGTCCAGTCCCTTTTTAAAGGGCTCATCTGATTACTTTAGGTTCATCTAGTAAAATCTTATTTTAAAACCCATCTTAAAGTCAACTGATTTGGGATCTTAATTACATCTGTAAAATATCTTCACAGCAAGACCTCAATGTTTGATTGAATAACTGGAATAAGGTGTGTGTATATGAGGTAGAGAGAATCTTGAGGACTCTCTAAGAATTCTGCCTGCTGTACCATGAACGGACCATTAAGCTGGAGAAAAAATATTTTTTTTTCTGTTTTTCTTTTTTTTTTTTTAGGCGAGACAACCCTTGTTGACCTCACAGATTGCAAGGGCCTTGTCAGCTTACAATCCCTTTTTTTTTAATATTTTATGCCTACAGCACCTGGTCTTCTTTGGTGGTCTCCCATCCAAGTACTAATCAGGCCCAACCATGCTTAGCTTCCATGATCAGATGGGATCGGGCTTGATCAGGGTGGCATGGCCATAGAGATAATATTCTAATAAGCTGATGTCCCTATGTGCCCTTTCCTCCGCTACCACACTGAATGTAGAATTTTTCAATTCTTTGTGCTTTTCTCATATATTTATGTACACCTAACCAATATAGAGTTTTGCTTTTATAACATAAAAGAACATGTTTTAAACCCAACATTCTGTTTTGCATGTTTTAAACCCAATATTCTGTATATATTCTTTCACAACTCTTTGTTTTGCTATTTTTCCCTCAGCATTATATTCATGAAATTTATCCATGTTGATCTGTGTAACTTTGGCTCATTTATTTTCACTGATGTATAGTATTTCATTATGACTATATCATAATGAAATTTATTCATTCTTCTATTAATGAATATATCCAGATTGTTTTCAACTTCTTGTGATTACGAATGATTCTGCTGTATATATTTCTTATATATATGCAAACATATACCCAGGAGAAGAGTTGTGGGGTCATAGGGTATGAATATCTTCAACTTTACAAGATATCACCAAATTGTTCTCCAAAGTAATTGCACCAATTTCCACACCATTCTAGCTGTTAGTCATTAGTAATACAAATGATCAACTTACTGTGCCTTTATTATGCAAGATAATAACTTCTATACATGTATTATATATCATTGTCACAAACTTTTGGGTTAGGTTTTATTAGTATCTTTATTTTAAAGATGAGAAAACTGAGACTTAGATAGTTAAGTATCTTTCCTAAAGTCATATAGTTAATGACATAGCCAGGATTTGAATCTATCAACCTGAATCCAGAGACTATGCTCTTAATCGCACAACACTGATTCCCTTTCTCCCTTTGAAAATGAGGCAGGATGCAAAAGGGGAGGGAGAGACTGGGTAGAAATGAGATTTGGATGTGTGTCCCTCTCTGTGCCACTGCTTTTCTCATCCAGATATTCTTGAAACTCCACCTACTGGAAAATGAGGCATAAAATTTTATCATGTAGGAAGAAAAGTTCAAATATGATATCCTTCTTGGTAACTGGGGATATTGACCTGTGTCATGCCCTGTAAACCACATGCTGTACAGTACTAAAGTCAAGCAAATTTCTATTTGAGTCATGCTCCACCACTAGCCAGGTGATTTTGGAGCAAATCTTTTACTTTTTCTAATCATCAGCTTCTTTGTTTATGAAATGGGGTAATGATAATAGCTACTGAACAACCTGATATTCAGTTGAGACAAATGAAAATTCTTACAGGAAGCCTGATATAGAAGAGGAACGCAGTAAAAGCTGAAGAATTCAATCAGAGTTTATCTTTCCAAGGCAGCTCCTCAAAGACACGATTCAGAGATGTACACATGCAAGTCTATTTACCAACTACCTCTTCTTAAAAGAGGGGGCCAGGATGAGGGTTGAATTAGGCTAACTCCTATGCAGCCAGCTCTGTGCTTGGTGCCACCATTAGAAAGCAAGACCTGGCCCTGGCTCTCAAGGATCCTGGCTCTGTCCAACACCATCTGCTAGGGCACTCCATAACTGTGTGTCCCAGGGTATATTTATTCCTTCAGGACTCTTCTTTATCCTGGAAGAGTCTCATCTCAGGAATGAAGCCCTCTGAACCTGTAAAATAAGTGACACGTTATCTTGCTCCTGGCTAAAATATCTCCTAATTTAAGGAGTGCTCCTAACACTGAGAACTCAGGTAAGGAAGGGAGGTGAAGCTGGTGAGATGATTTCTTGGCATACCTCAAGCACACAATTGAGCCTTGGCCATGACCAGGCTACAGAATAAGCAGGAGGGTAAGGTTCATACATCATATTTCTAAAAGGGAAAGAAGGAATCATGAAGGCACAATGGAATTTTGGATCTGAGAAGGCCCAGAATTTAATTATGTCATCAGCCTAATCCCACTATAAGTTTTAGCTGAAATCAGCCTCATCTGGAAAAATCTGGCTCTAGGAGGAGCCAAAACTAGAAAGGAGGCTCCAAGTGCCCTGTGCTTTGAAGAGGGGATGATTGCTAAGAAAATGGGGTCAGTGCCAAAGCCAAATGTCTAACAGTGAAGAGGGACTTGGTCAGGCCGAAGCCTAAATGATGGGAGATAATGAGAAAGACAGACATCTCATTCTGCAGTGGGATGCTCTTGAAATATAGTAGTCATGTCTTAAGCAACATGTGCCATTAAAGGCACTGAAAAAATTAGAAGGAGAGAAAGAGAAGATGGGGAGGGGAGGAGATGACCTCGCTTTTCACACACAAGCCCCAAGATCCAAATCCTTCAGGGAGGAAATATTGCTTGTTCCTATTACCTTTTCTGAATGGAGAAATTAGGGTTTGCTGTTTCCAGACTTCAGGTAATAAAACTTTTCCTGCCAGGATTGTACTGGAAGAACAATGGTAGCAGGGCCATTCAGGTGCAGGATGTTGCCCTCAACACCAGTCTAGGGAAAAATAATTCCAAGAGATGATAAACTACCTTGGGGATTAAACCCCTAATTGGAAAGGCAGATGGCCCTCTTTCCAAACTGTTTCTCTATGGCTGTATCACAGTCTGGCTGTGGGTGAGTCACTTCCCAGAGCATTTCAGTTTCCCATCTGCAAAATGCTGTGACAGTCTAAAACCTGATCAGGGGGAGGGGAGGGAGCAGGAAAAATCCGGAAGGAGTAGATGAACTTTAGATTCAGTTTGGCTTCACAGAAGTAAGCAAAGCGTCGATTCTTTTCTTGAACTGAGAAGTATTTACTTCTATGTCGAGTGACAGGTTTTGCCCCAGCTCCACCTAAGCCTAATATCTCTCCGGGGCTGAGTTCCATAAAAGGTCTGGCCCATGTGAAGGATACCAGATTTTAGAAACACTTTCCTTCACACTAGCCTCCCAGGGCACCATTCAAATATGTGCCTTAGCAACATAAAAACTTAGCACATGTTATTACCCTTTGGGGTTTCTGGCAAAGACTCAAAACTATAAACATATTGGTAATGTTGATTGATTTTTCCTAATTATAAAAGTGTTACGTACACATTTAAAATAATAAAATTTCAAAACCCATAAAGAGGGTAATGTAAATTATCTGTAAACAATCGTTAATATTTTGGTTTCTACCTCTCTCTATGTAAGATAATAGGATCACAATATATGAATCCAATTTTATATCTTTTTATACTTTGTACTGTGAGCATTTTCCAGGGTCATCAAATATTATTCAGAAATATGATTTGTAATAGTTTTACAAAATTCCTTTCTATGAGTATGATATAATTTATTTAACTTTCACCCATTTGGGCACACTTATGCATGCTGTTTCCTATTTTTCTCTTATAAATAATGGTGTACTTAAGTTCTTTTATATGAATTTATGATTATTTCATTGGTGAAATTACTGGGTCAAAGCTAGCAGGCTTTCAGTGGCAAATAGCAGAAAACAAAACTCAAACTGGCTTAACAATAAAAGGATATTGTTGTTACACAGAAATTAGAATTCTAGAAGTAGGCCAGATTTTAGGTTGATTTGATGACGTAGTCAGGGATCCATTTCTCATCTGTCAACAACAAAGTCAACTCAGTCCTCGGCCAACTTCCCTCGTGGTCATAGGATAGCCACCAGCCACAATCCCTGGCCACTGAGTAACAAAAATTGTAATATCTGGGGCCCTGTCTCTACCAATGAGTGAAGGCTGGGTGTATGTAGCCTCTAGCCCTTAATAGATGTTCCCTTAGTAAGTGCCTGGGCACCCATAATGTCCACTATGCTCCTAAGAAGATGGTTCTCCCCTAGCCTCAGGCCCAATTCCCAGTTTACCCTCAATGGTCTCCTTGGGATTAGAGCTCTGATACTTTGCTCCAGGTGGGAGGAATGGCTAGATAAACCTTAGACCATTTTCCAGTCAGTCCTTTGTTAGGTTTAAGCAGAGGAGAAGAACCTTGGTCGCAAGGTCCTGGATTGCTGTGCTCTGAGAATCTCTACTGAGCCCTCTCCTTAGAGATTATACCTCTTAAAAGGCTATATCAGCATCTCAGGCAGGACCAGTATTTGTGACATAATTTGACTGCTTGCAAGGCCAGCTCTACAGCCAGGTTAATCTCTGTAGAACTGGCCCTCATGATCTTGTTTACTTCCATCTCCCTCCAGCCCACCATTGCATCACACCCTGCATTTTTCTACAGCTAACCTGATGCAATACTCCCAATGATATAGAGGTCTCCTCCTTCACCCTGAACCATGGCTTGGCCCCTTTTGGAACCTTCCACTACTTAGCTTCTTCCTTCCCTGGAATGAAAATGTAAACGATGAAAAGATGTGTGTCATTAAAAGGTAGAAATGGTCTCCAGATTACAATTTAGATTCCAAACAAGGCTCTAGCAAGAGTCATCAGGAAGGCATCCCAATTAAATAGGTTGTGGTATTCATGACAGCAATATATGCCATGCTGAGCTCAGACCTAGGCTGCCCAGGCTTTCAAAACAGGAAAAGGGAGTTCATGGTGACTTTAGAAAAGTCCCCCAGAATCCTGGTTCAGTGTGCTGAAAATCTGGAACTGTTTCCTTAATGCATGGAATGTTGTAGCTAGCAGAGGCTTTAGAGATCACCTCCATACATTCCACTTTTTAGCAAAAAGTTCCAACCTTGTGCTAATTGCTGTGAATGTAAATATGAATCAGACATGGCCTCCATCCCCAAGAGTGGAAGGGCCAGGACAAACAAATGCATGCAGAAAAGTGATATTAATGCTATGAGAGACATTTATTCATCTGGGGCATAGAGAAAGGAGAGTTCAGACTAGCTCCACAGAAGATGCACCCTTGAACAGAGTTTTAAAAAGTGTGCAGGTGTTCACCAGGCACACAAAAATGGCATGGGGTATACTAATTTTGGAGAGAAGCTGGGGAAAATCTGGAAGACATGAAACATATAAGTAATTCAGCATTGCAAGGGTATAGGTCATAAGAAAGGAGGGGCAAGAAATAGGATTGCAGAAACTGATGAAACAAACAAGAAGGCTTTGTGTTTATATTGTGGGCCAGAAAGGAAAGGATGTAGGTACTTATTTAGGATGTTTACATAGAGATTGAATGAAGTGCCATACTGAAGGTGTATAGGAGATTATGATCACGATCCAAGTATATGATAGAAGAGGAAAAACCTGTGAGAGATAGTGAAAATTAAAATGCACCAGACTTAGTTCCAGTTAGGTGTGGAGACTAGGGGATAATGAGTAGTACGGGAAAGCTACTAAATCATTCGTTCATACATTCATTCAATCATTTATTTATCTACTCAATAAATACTCAAGGGCTTGCTAATTGCTCGTTGGGTTCGAAGGATACAAGCTAGTCGTGATCTCTGTCTTTATGAAACTTACAGATAATTAAACAAGGGATAACAATAAGAATTAGTGTTATGATAAAGAAAGTACAGAGAGATTAGGGGTGATTAATATTGTATAGAGGGACAAATAAAGCCTAGCTGAGAAAGTGATGTTTACATTGATACAGAAGAATGAGTTAAAGTTACCTAGGCAGAAGCAAAGGTAAAGGAGAAAGTGTTCTGCACAGAGAAAAATAATTTGTGAAGACCCAGAAAAAAAAGAGCATGTCACATCTAGAAATTGAAGGAGAAGAAATATGACTAGAATATAGAAAAAGAGGGTGAAGGGCAGGATATGAGGCTGGATCCAGAAGTAAATGTTTGGTAAGCAATTGGAGAGTGCAGACCGGATCCTAAAGGGCTGCTAAAAAAATTTTGCAGAATGCAAAACATACTGTAGAGTCTTTAAACCCTGAAATGCGGCTTATTAGGTGAGTGGCATTATCAGATATGCATTTGAAAAAAATTATTCTATCTACATTATAGAGAATGATTTGAAAGGAGCAAGACTTGAAGCAAGAATACCAGGTAGGAGACTGAAGTAACACTATGATGAGAGCACAGCCAAATTAAGGGGAGCCAGCTTGGTAGTGCCTGGGGTATTAATCTATGAATGGAAATGAAACCTGGCTAAGTTTCTAAAACATCAATAGAAATGTATCAGGATAGAGACAATTGTATATATCAGTTGTCCTAACAAGCAAAGTATTGTATGCGATTGGAAAGAATGCTTTAATAAACTGCTGTGGCCACAGGGATTACCCGCCTGCCTCAGCCACCCTCTCCCAACCCTATCAAGGGAAATGGTAGACATACAGCAGATGATTCCTAAATTATTTCATTGGGAGATATGCAAGTGTTGGGCCAGAGCCGAATTGTTGAAAACGATAGAACAGAAGTCAGCATATATTTTCTGTAAAGAACCAGGTAGTAAATATTTTAGGCTTTGCTGGCTGAACGTGGTTTATCGCAACTATCAAATTCTGCTGTTGTTTTGTGAAAACAGCCAGGGACAGCATATAAACAAATGGCACGTCTGTGTTCCAAGAAAATTTTATTTGCAAAACTGGTGGCCAGCCCCACTGGTTTTAGTTGGCCAATTCCTGCAATAGAAGTGCTCCTTCCAAGGGTGCTCCTTCTCTGTGCTTCCTCTCTAAATATTGAATGAATTCATACTTAAACAATGTTGTGTTGAAGATATGCCAAAAAACTACTCTGCCTGGAGAGCACACACGTCTTGCATCCTCTCTTGAAGGATAGGTGGTGGTGATCTGAACTGTGTCAGTAGAGAAGAGACGCGCGTAGAGCCAAGGTCTATTTAGGTGGTGGCATCATTAGGATTTGGTGATCGAGTGGATGTGGTATGTATGATACAAAGGATGGAGTTAAGAAAGACTTCTATGTTTTGCCAACTGGTTTTGCCAACTGGTAGACTGTGGGGTGACAGATGAGAGGGGGCTGTTTGGAGAGTGGGGATGAATAGAGCACTTTAGATGTTTTCTAATTGAAGCGTCTGAATGACACAGAGAGGAAGATAATTATCTAGTAAGAAATGAGATTTCTGAGCCTGGAGCTTAAGAAAGAGTTCTTAGGCTATAAATATAGGTTTAAAAGTCATCAGTCAGGAAGCGAGTGAAATAATTCAGGAAGAAAGAATGTCAGAGGGCTAAGAACAAGCCATGAGAAACACCAGCTTTTAAGGGATAGGTGGCGGAAGAGGAACCAGAGAAAGAAATGGAAAAGAAGCAGCCCTAGAGACAAGAGTAAAACCAGAAAAGTGTGGAATTCCAGAAGCCAAAGAAAGTGGGTTTTAGGAAAGCAAGAGTGGTCAGTAGGGACCAATTTATAAAGGAGAGGGAAAGAAAGAGAGAGAGTGTGCACACAGAGCTGGAGAGAAAGGATAATCAAGAGGATTTTCCTAGAATGATAGAGACATAGCGTCTAGCAATGCTCCTGCTCCCCACAGCTTACTTTACAGAAGGGAAAATAGACCTCC
Source organism: Pteropus medius (assembly GCF_902729225.1). Classification (NCBI taxonomy): domain Eukaryota; kingdom Metazoa; phylum Chordata; class Mammalia; order Chiroptera; family Pteropodidae; genus Pteropus; species Pteropus medius. The sequence continues at coordinate 1,378,802 of NW_024346692.1, read as the reverse complement.
TTAATCTTGTCACCCATCTTTTCTTTTCTCTTCCAGCAGCAGAGGCAACTAATGAGCAGCAATAAATGTCTCAGGATTAATTCTCAGGTCCCAGCTGCATTGGGGAGGAGGGCTAGGTATCAAGAGGCAGAAATCTGGCTTCGCACCCGAGTACCTGGGGTGTGAGAGATAACAATTAAAACTGGGCAGACATAAGCAAGAGAGTTCCCTTTCCCCCGCTCGGATCTCCAGAGTGTCCTCTTCCTGGGGACCATGACATGCTGCTGGCCCCAGGCTGATGTCTCTGCCTACCTCCCCTAGCCATCCCTACCATCCCCCACTGTCTCCTTCAAAGCCTCCTCTTCTAGGACCGCCACTATTTCCAAAAACACCAATGCTGGTCATGACCAGACAGACCAACAGGATCCATCTAATTTATCAAAGAAGCGTGAAAAAAGCTAATTAATTTCATCCCCTATAAGGTGAAGAAAACAAAAGTTTGTAATGAGAAAGCCCTCACTGAGCTGCCCTTGCTGTCCCACAAGAGAGGAAGTGCTAATTACAGCAATAAGTGCCTGCTGAGGTCCAGCAGGGTGAACATAACTGACTGACTGCCCAATCTGCCAAAATTCTTTTCTCTCTGCCTTCCGTCTCCAGGAGGCAGCGGGGAAGAAATCCTGGGTGGCCATCCACCCCAGAAACACAGCTTGCAGCCCACACCCTTTGGGGACTGTGAATAAACTTAATGGGGCAGCTTAGTGGGGTGTACCGGGGAGGAAAAGCTAAACCTATTACCCCACTGGGAATTAGACTATGGTAGAGAATCTCTTGGGTATGGAGCTTCCTGGTATTAATCTAGAGACAAAGGCAATATGTAAAAGGGGGTCTTTTCTCTAAGCTGCTTATAGAAGTAGCTCTTACATTGAGGGAGTTCCATTACTGCCCGTGGAGCTCCCTCTGATGTCACAGATTTACAGTCCCAACGTCTCATCATTAAACATCAGATTTAATCACAAATGATCAGTGATTAGAGCATTTAGAAGTACCACTGGTCCTAGTCTATAAATGGAGGAAAGTATAGGATTGTTTCTTACCTTCATTGCTATAGCAACCAGCATGCAGCCTGAGAGAAATTCTGGCAAAGTTCCCAAGCATCTGCTGGGCAGAGAACATTTGAATCTATTTGTAATTGGTTTATAGAGCAGTCAGGATTTGGTGGGGTGTATGCATAAAATAATTGTACTTTCCAGTCACTGCTTTCGTCTTGCTCTGTAGAACCTCTTTTCCTAATACATAGGACATCTTTCAAAAAGACCTGGGGCAGATTCTGTAATTTTCTAGTATTTTTGGCTCTTAAAGTGCAACCCAGGGTAAAGTTTCAGGGGTCTTAAATCATGTGTCCTTCCCCTCTCTTCGGCACAGCTTTGAGCTGTGTATTAGTTCCCTAGGGCTGCTACAGCAAAGGTCCACAAACTGGATGGCTTAGAACAATAGAAATTTATCGTCTCTCAGTTCTGGAGGCTAGAAGTCCAAAATTAAGGTGTTGGCAGGGCCATTCTCCATCTGAATGTGCTAGGGAAGGATGCCTTGCCTCTCCCAGCTCCTTGTAGCCCCAGGTGTTCCTTGGCAGCATTGCTCTACCTTCACATGGCATTCTTCCTGTGTATCTATATTGTCTTTCCTCTGTGTAGATCTGTGTCCAAATTTCTCCTTTTTATAAGATACCAGATATATTATTAGAGCTCACTCTAATGACCTTATTTTAACTTGATTACCTCTGTAAAGACTATTTCCAAGTGAGATCACATTCTGAGGTACTCAAGGTTAGGATTTCAACATATCTTTTGGAAGGACACAATTCAGCCCATTATAAGCTATGACCTGGGACTATGATCTGACTCTAAGAGGCCTCTTGTGCCCTAACCCTGCAAATCCTGACTCTTCCAGTAATGTTGGGGCAGAGAGAAAAGAGAGAGAAGGACAAGTGTCTATATACATGACTAGTGACTTGCTGTGGTCCTCTCCCTGCTGCTTGTGGCTGCTTCTCTAGTTTATAAAGATTGGCCATCGAAGCCCTACATGCAGTGGGCTTCCAGTGGTAGGCAATCTCTCCTTGAATACATGAGTTCTTCAGAATTTCCTGTGGTCCACCAGCACAAGCTTTTGATGAAGATTCAGCTCAGGCTTGACCTCATCCACTCTACCCCTTGGTCCTCCAGCTCTCAAGATTGTGAGCTACCCCAAACCTCTTTAGCCTCCTGCTTCAGAGATCCTGACACCTGGCAGGCTCTGCACCCCAGATATAAATTCCAAAGCAATAGGAAACATTTCACTTATCATTCTGTTATGTATGAGATGATTGATAGATAGATAGATAGATAGATAGATAGATATTATAATTAAGACAACTGAGATGAATCAATAGCAGATTAATGTCTTAATAATATAGAAAACTTAATAAATTGTTATCAATCCAGAATTATTGAAATTATCAAAGGGATGAATTGTCCTTGCCTTTACTCCTTTTTCTCTAAGGCCAATGATTGGTTTTGAACATCATTTTCATGAACTAAGCACTTCTCACAGAGATCGTTGAAGAAATAATGGTCACAAATTGCTGATCATGGGTGGACATTAGTAAAAGGAGCAACGCATAACGGTAGCTACTACTTATTGATTACCTTCTATATGCAGGCACTGTGCTGAAGGTAGAAACTGTTACCACCCATTTTATAGGAAACTGCTACCACCCATTTTATAGGAAACTGCTTAGACCAGTTGAGTCATGCCTAAGATCAAATAGCTTAGGAAGATCTGCAGCTACAAATGGACCATGGGCAGCCTGATGCAAAATTACATCCTTACCTCTATAACTTCCTGCCTTCCTAGGAATCCACATAGTTCACACACCACCACTGAATCCTAATGATCTAGTAGACTCTCCTAGAACATTTATCAAAATTCACCCTTTCTCCCACTCATGCAACTATGCCCCAAGTCCACAGAGCATTCAAATCAGTGCTTAGTGTCATTTTTTTCTCCTCCCATCAGCTTCTGGATTGCACTGCCTCTGGTCTGTAAGGGATCTTAAGAATTTGCACCCACCCGTACTGAACTAAGCTGTGGTTTCTGCTACTAAATGCTGTGCTTAGAGTGGAGTTCGTCAATATTTTAGGCTAAATAAAGGTGCAGGGACAAGGAATAAAATGGATACAAACAGGAAGGGGAAAAAAATGTTCCCTTAAACAGAAACCAAAGAGAGAGGGAGGGAGGATGGGGGAAATTATCACGTTAATGCTTTTTATCTCTCACAGGTCAATTTGAAATATTCAGGCTACAAGAAAACCTATGTCATATAGCAAAATCCTTGTGCAATTATAATTAGCTCTGGTAGTATTTGTGTTATGTTCAAAGCATCTTTGAAAATGAATTTGGGAGAGGCAATGGAATGGAAAAAAGAGAGAGCCGGAAACTGACAGAAGGGAAGAGCAGAGAAAGTCTGGACTGAGGCCATGTGGGGGAAGGAGAGGATTGATGTTCAAGCTCCTCTGGCCCTTTCTCAGCAGAGCAGCACCTGCCAAGTGAAGACAGCCATTGTTAAAGGCCCCAGCAATGCTTAGGGTAAATGTCTGACCACAGCGCAAGACTACACGTAAATGGATGGAAGTAAACAGAGAGTAGGGCAAGAGAGAGCTGGGCAAAGGGAAATAGAATGTACTCCAGTCCCTGACTTCCATCTGGTCTATGATTTACAACATAATTGTAACTTATAGTTTTCATGTGGATAAAAACTACAAAGTTACAATTCTTAATAAGCAGTGATGATGGGTCGCCTTATAATGAAGATAGAGGAAGCACATTTGCCCTCTGAACAGAAGGAGGGCTGAAATAATCACACAACACACACACACACACACACACACACCATCTCTTCTCACTCACACTCGTTGCTCTTTGCTAGTGGCACCTTACTCCCTGACAGTCATAGTTTAATGTTCAATGCAGCTGCACTAAGTCATTTTCATTTTCTACGAGACATAAAAGACTGAGTTAGGTCCCCAAGAGTGGTCAATAGGTGGCTAGTAACAAAACTCTCATAAATAGAAAATTCACTTGAATACATGTTGAAAGCAGAGAGATTTGATATGAAGACCTGGATCATTATATCTTTGAAGGGAAAGGAAGAGGGCTGAAATCTCAGGCATAGATGGCTTTCATTTTTCAAGCACTTCGAGAGATCTACCATCCACATCATTTTTGACAATCTTAGTTTAGTATCTGTCAGCCTTTATTGCCAAGAAGGGCTTTTTTTTTACATCCAACCTAAGTCACTCTTATCAAAGCATTGATATATGTCCTAATGCAATGACCATTCATAGATATAAAGCTATTACAAAAGTCACCCCCTTCGATTTTACCTCTATTTTCCTATCTCTTAATCATCTTTCTGACTGCATACAAAAATATTCTTCCTGCTCCACTGAAACTGTACTGCTCTCCTGAAGGCCTTCACTAGTTTATTTATATAAAAAATTAAGTAGTACTAGTGTGTCAAATCTTACTAGGAATACAAATACAGGGGCACAATACATGTTCCCCACCCTCCAGAAGCTCATAACCTCTGGCCTCTAATTATTAAGTCACAGTATTATAGAAACATTGAGTTACTAAAGAACTTGTAGTTTGTTTAACCTACCCAGAATTTTCTAATCATACACAACAGTGCTGTTGATATATTGAACCATAGATGTTAGTGAGCATGCTGGGGTGATGTCCAGTCCCCAGGTAAGCTGCCTTTCAGGTAAGTTACCTTTCTTTCCCACTCAGGGCACCATATCTAAACCCAAGTCAGTGAACATAAAATTATTTGGATACATTGATTTATTCTTTTAAAAAACAAATCATTTGTAAACTTCTATATTTTGCTACCATTAGAAAAAAACACTTTTGAAACACTGTAGTGTGAAACCATTAACCCAGCCCAATATCTTCCTAGGTTTAGGGGTGTATCTGTGATATCCATGACATGGTCATCTAGTCTTTGGTCCAGAAGTCCCAGGATGAGAGGATTCCTTGCCTAACTAGATCCAGTCCAGCCTCTACTGTTGAATAGTTACAGCCTCTCCACCTTTGAGTGACATACACTGTCCCAGCTCTGCTCTGATTATGTTTATCCATCGTAGTCGATAGATAATTTGCCAGCTCTAAATGTAAGTGTAGCCTTAGGGTCAGACCACACTTCCATGTCCTCTCTCTTTAGCAGTCAGCTCCTTTAACTGAAGCCCTCTTGGACCTACATTTCACTCCTTGGCTTCCGCTCTGAGCTTTAAGCCTACTTTTGTGTTTGCCTCTGAATATTTCTACAGGAAAGTCCCTCTATTACCTTGAATTTTATGTACCTGAAATGAAGTTCCACATCCCTTTCCATATGACCAAAATCTGAGGTTCCTGCTCCTGATTCTTAAATTTCTTTATGTAGTTTGCCTATTATTATTCCTGGAAGACATTGGGTACCCTAAAATTGTATATTAAATATGCAATTATTGAATTATTAAATATTGTTTAATATTGTTAGGGGTTCTGTCTTATTTATCTTGGTATTTTCAACAACTAAGCCCAGCATCTGGCAAATACAGGCACTCATTTAATGAGAGTGCATGAGTGTAGGGGGGTGAGTGCCACTGAATCCTCCCGAAATACAAGCATGAAACGTTCAAGACTCACATTTGATGTGTCTCTCTTTTCCACCCCACAGTCACCCAGCCATGATACTTGCTGATTTCTCCTTTGCAGTTTCTCTCTCATATTCTACCTACCTTCCATTCTGAATGACCAACACTGCTCTTACTAGGTCCTTCTAGCCTCATGCTTGGAATCCTGTGGCTGCCTCCTGAAAAGCTGCTCTTTTCAAAGCCTTTCTTTACTCCACTGTCAGACAAATTATTCTAAGACATCCTGCCCCTATGCAAAAAATGTAAGGGCTCATAATTGCACGGAGTGCGACATATAAACTCAACAGGGTAGATTTCGTTACCTTTATAATCTAGTCTTAATCTTTTCCCTTAGTTTACTTCTATTTAATTATCTAATTTTTTTATCTGCTCTGGAAAATCTGGTTCATTCATTTTCCTCTGACACATGTTTTTAATTCCCTGCCTCTATATTTTTGCTTGTCATCTTTCATTCTTCCTCCCTGATAATGTCTTTCCTCATCTTCCATAATCTTCTTAGCCAATGCCACTCATTATTCAAACACAAAATGAAGTTCTATATCTTCTGAAAAGCTTTCCCAGCCCATCTTCTTTGAGCTTCTAAAGCTTTTACTGTCTATATCATTCCTTGGATAATTAATCACACAATGCCTTTTGACATCTCCTGTGCTGCCATTGTCTTAAACTGCTATTTATCTCTCACAATGTCATTTAACTTTTCACTAATTTATGCCTTGTCTCTACAACTAGATCACAAACTTGCTAAGGGCAGAGATCCTGTCTTATAATTCTTTGTGTCCTCCATAGTATTTAGTACAGTATCTTACGCACAGTAGGCTCTCAAAATATATGTTGATTTATTCTCCTCCATCCTTCAAAGTCCAGTGAAATACCACCTCATTCATAAACCTTTCCCTTACAACTTCAGCATGCATTTGTTTTCTTTCCTCTAAATTCCATTGTACTTACCGTCTATCCTGCTCATTCATGTACTATGGAGTATAATCCTGTTTATGGCATCTTGAGTATACAATGTGCATTGTACTAAACAATCTGTTTCTTGAGAACAGGTTATTCATTATTTTAAAATTCTCCTATATTCCTCTCAGGGCTGAGCACTGAATAAGTTTTCAATGAATATTTATCCATTGATCTAAAATAGCTTCAAATTCCATTAGGTATAATCTAACAAGATTGACATTAGACGAGATACCCCAATAAGGTTAGAATTGAATATGAATATAAGTTTTACCATAGCTTGATATAACAGTTTATTAGTAGGAACTTACAATGTTACATATATACATATACAATAGGACATACATTTTCTGTGTCAGGGTTTATACTGTGATGAGGTTATATTAAGTCACTTGCCTGGGATTTACTTGACAAGCTAAAAACAGACCTAAAGCAAATATGAACAACCATAAAATGTGTTGTGAAGTCTCCTCAGACAACCTATGTTTGGCTTATAATGCCTTTTACCCACTGGTAGTTACTCCTTTAAATGTCATGTGTTTAAATGTGGCAATGGTGGCTAATATAAAATAAGGCCTAATCTTCAAGTTCTTTGCATTTTGTTTAATGACAGATTCATTCATCGATTCATTCATTACAAACACTGTGTTAGTACTGGTTGTACAAAGGTGAACAAAGTAGAAATGGCCCTTGCCCTACAGGAGGAGAATGTCTAAACAGATAAGCACAAACAAGTAGTAACAAACATTAATAAGAAAAGTGACTGAAACTTATTCAATGTGAGTAATAAGGGATAGATTTTCAAGAAAGCACATTTAAACTGAAGCTTGAAAGATAAAAAGAAGGCAATCAAAGGAAGAGCTGGGCAAATATCATTCCAGGAAGTTACATGCACAAAGTCCCTTAGGCAGATTTAAAGAACTAAAGGAAGAACAGTATGGCTGAAATGAGTGAGTGAAGCAGTTTCTATTTAAAAAAACAAAAACAGAAAAACAAACAAACGAAAAACAGACATTTAAGACATTAAAGACATTACATCCTTTATTCTTTGCTGAGGACCTAGCGGTACTCTAGGAGCAGTGACCCTGAGGGCAAAAACCTTTGAATTGTAATTGATAATGGAGGCAGCCGGAGGCAGAGGAAAGACATTGAACTTGAGACAGAGATCCAAGTTAACTTCCTAGTTATACCTCGAGATAGCTGTGTGACACTGGATAATTCATTTCACTTCCTGGCACCATTGTATGTAAAATAAGTGACTGATTCATTCAATTCAACAGCTATATACAAAGTACCTACTATGTGATAATGTGATATGTATGTGTGTGTGTGTGTGTGTGTGTGTGTGTATAAATTTTTATGTATAACTTATATATATAATTATGTAAATTATAATTATATATGCAATTTCCTATATAATATAAGAGTTACCTAGAGTTAAAGAGAAGGACAAAATCCCTGCCCTCCCTCACAGACATTCTAGTGGGAACAGGCAAACTTATAAATTATACACCTCTTTCTCCTATATCTCTCTCTCTCTCTCTCTCACACACACACACACACACACATGTGTTAGAGTCAGGCAATAAAGCAGGGGGTCAGTCAGTGCACTGGATGGAAAGCCTCGGGGAGAAGGTGACTTTGAGCAAAGGCTTGAGAGAGGTGAGGGTATGGGCCAAGTGGGTATCTGGAGGAAGAGTCTTCTCACCAAGGGGAGAGCAGCGAATGCCCTGAGGCAATAGTGCTGTTATGTTCTAGAAGCAGCAAGGAGGCTGATAAGGCTAAGGCAGAATGAGGAAAAGAATAAGGAGACCGATTGTAATTGATCTTAAATTTATCTTTCCCTATGAAATTGAGCTGTTCCATGCTAATCTGCTGACAAAAAGATTATCCTCAGATGAATGATTATAACTGAGATGTTGGGGCGAAATGCATGAGCATTGTAAGCTCCCTTAATTCCAAAGAACAAAGTATCAAACCCAGGAATGGGTGGTAAAAATCAAATAGATGTGGTGAAGAGACATGGGACATAGGCCATCAGTGCAAGAGGCTCTAGAGAGAGAATGTGGGGTACTGACAGTGAGTGATTACGGTGGAGGGCAAGGATTAAAATATAAAAATGGTAGACAAAATGTTGTGAGTCCAAAGAGAGACCACCAACAAAGCCTACTGAATTGCAGCTCCTTGCAAACAATGAAAATAATTGACTTCAGCTACTATGGCTTCAAAGAAGTAAGTTCAGAGACTTTGTAGATTTTTTATAATAATTTTTTATTTTTCAATTACAGTTGACATGCAATATTAATTTCACATATACAACATAGTGACTAGACATTTATATAACTTTTGAAATGATTACCCCAATAAGTCTAGTACCCATGTGACACCACACACAGTTATTACAATATTATTGACTATATTCCCTATGCTGTACTTTACATTCCCATAACTGTTTTGTAACTGGCAATTTGCACATCTAATCCCTTCCCTGTCCCCATTTTTACCCATTGCCCCAATTCTCCCATCTGGCAACCATCAGTTTGTTCTCTTTATCAATGAATTTCTTTGTTTTGTTTGTTTTGTTTTTTATGTTTCCCATGGTGTTTGTCTCTCTCTGTTTGACTTATTTTATTTAGCATACCTTCCAGGTCCATCAATGTTGTCTCAAATGGCAAGATTTCACTCTTTTTTTTATGGCTGAGTAATATTCCATTGTATATATGTACCACTTCTTCTTTATCCACTTGTCTATTGATGGACACTTAGGTTGTTTCCATGTCTTGGCTATTGTAAATAATGCCACAATGAACATAGGGATGCATATGTCTTTTCAAATTAGTGTTTTGTGGGTTTTTAGATAATACCTAGAAGTGAGATTACTGAGTCCTTCTTTGACTCTTGTTATAGCCTTTGTTTTAAAGTCTATTTTGTCTGATATAAGTATTGCTACCCCAGTTTTTTTATTTCCATTTGTATAAAATATCTTTTCCATCCCATTACTTTCAGTCTATGTGTCTTTCCATCCGAAGTGAGTCTCTTATAGGAAGCATATGTATTGGTCTTATTTTCTTATTCATTCAGCCACCTTATGTCTTTTGATTGGAGCATTTAATCCACTTACATTTAAAGTAATTGTTGATAAGTATGTAGTTACTGCCATTTTATTATTCATATTTTTTATCTTTATTTTTTTTCTTTTTCTTCTTAAAGAAGTCCTTTTAACATTTCCTGTAATACTGGTTTGGTAGTGGTAAACTCCTTTAGCTTTTTCTGGTCTGGGAAGCTCTTTATTTGTCCTTCAATTCTAAATGATAGCGATGCTGGGTAGAGTAGTCTTGTTGTAGGTGCTTGTTTCTCACCACTCTGACTATTTCTGGTCTGTGCCTTCTGGTCTGCAAAATTTCTGTTGAGAAATCAGCTGACAGTTTTATGGGAGCTCCCTTGTAGGTAACTGTTTTTCTCTTGCTGCTTTTAAGATTCTCTCTTTGTCTTTAATCACTGGCATTTTAATTATAATGTGCCTTTGTGTTGGCCTCTTTAGGGTCTCTCTGCACTTCTTGGACTTGTATCTCTATTTCTTTCACCAGGTTAGGGAAGTTTTCTGTCATTATTTCTTCAAATAGGTTTTCAATATCTTGCTCTCTCTCTTCTCCTCTGGTACCCCTATAATGTAATTCTTGTTATGCTTGATGTTGTCCCAAAGGCCCCTTAAACTATACTAATTTGGGGGAGGGGGGAATATTTTTGTTGCTATTCTGATTGAGTGTTTTTTTGCTACCTTTTCTTCTAAATCAATCCTCTGCTTCGTGTAATCTGACTCCCTCTAATGTGTTCTTCAGCTCAGTTATTGCATTCTTCATTTCTCACTGGTTCTTTTTTATGTTTTCTATCTCCACTTTTATGTTTCCTATCTCTTTTTTAAAGTTCTCACTGAGATCATTGAGCATTCTTATAACCAATGTTTCGAACTCTGCATCTGGTAGATTACTTGCCACCATTTGTTTAGTTCTTTCTTCTGGAACAAGATTTTTTGTCTCCCCATTTTGGCTGCCTCCCTGTGTTTGTTTCTATTAGGTAGATCTGCTATGTCTCCCAGTCTTAGTAGAGTATACTTATGTAGAAAGTGTCCTATGGGGCCCAGTGGCACAGTCTCCTTGGGCACCTCAGCCAGGAGCTCCAGATGTGTTTCTTGTGCGCGTTGTGTGTGCCTTCCTGTTGTACTTGAGAATTAGTTGCTATTAGCACGTGAATGGGAAAGATTGACCCTCAGGTTGATTGGTTGTGAGGACTGGCCATGACTACAGTGAAGAAGTTGTTGTGCAGGGCCTGAGCCTATGAAGGATTTGCTTTATCAAGGCTCTGGTGTCTGCCCTTTGCATGTGTTTTTTGTGAAGGTGGTTAGGTAATGCTCTGGTGTGTTCTGAAGCTGGCCACCAGGTATTTTGGTTCTGGGAGCTCTTGGGAGAAACTCTGGGGCAGACCAAGTTTAGCCATTGCCTGTGCCTAGCCCAGGGTCACCTGGTATGAGCTACAAAGTGACCTGCAAATGATTGCCACTTGTGCTGGGCTTGGAGGTGACTGTAAGAGGCTAAGCTGTGAACCTAGGCCAGCTGCACTAGTGCTGTGATGGGGCCATTTAGCAAGAGGTACAGGGCAAGCCAACGCCAGATGCTACTTATTTTGGGTTTGGGAACCTTTGAGAGATTTTAATAAAGTCTGAAGCACAAGCTGAGATAAGCCATTTGTATAGAAAAGCCTCTGGAAGCAGCTTGGGTGGGCCTAGAAGTTGTTGGGGTGGAGTCTCAGGGAATCACCAGGGTGGGACAATGTTAGCCAGGTTGATAGAGACTCAGACTTGGTGCCCGCCCACCTGCGCCTGCGCCTAAAGCCTGGGTAGGAGGAGGGGGCTCAACATAGAAACAAAATGGCAGAGAGCTACCCCTCTAGCCCTCACCTCGAAGGCAGATAATTCTGTTCCTCTCCCATCCCTGGCACCTTTTGAGCTGCTACCCCAGCACTGGAGCTCAGAGCGAGAGTTCATCAGTGAGTAAGTCCGTGCACTCCAGCCACCCTGCCCCCCCCCAATTCCCCCCCTCCCACTCCTGCCATCTCATTCAGCCCCAACCCCGCTGGTTTTCACAGCCAGAATTTATGGGGACTTCTCTTCCCTGCACTGGAACCCTGGGTTGGGGAGCTGCGTGTGGGTCCAGGACCCCTTGTTCTTCAGCAGGTGGGGCAGGGGGTGACTCTGCAGCAGAGCTATTGTTCCCATTTCTTAACTACCACACCGTGGGTGTGAGGCCTGTCGATTCCACATCTCTGTCCCTCCTACCAATCTCCACTTCACTTCTTCTGGATGTCCTTAGGTATAGGAATTCTGTTCAGCTAGACTTCAGGCAGTTCTCAGTAATGGTTGTTCCATACTTTAGTTGTAATTTTGATGTGGTCGTAGAAAGTGAGCACAGCGTCTACCTACTCTGCTATCTTGACCAGAAGTCCCTTGTATATATAAAGTGAATCGACATGAGAATAAGTCTAAGTCTAACCAAAGGCTCTTCCTTAAATGTCTCCTGACTCCAGACACTCTGCTAGGTGGTTTACAGGTGTTATTTTATTTAGTCTTAAAATCCTATCAAATAAGCATTCTCCCTTTGACAGGTGAGAAGTGTATTGGTTCTTCTCACCCTGTGTCTTCAGAGGCTGAGCTTCCTGGTCCACGTGTAGTAGTATGTAGCTGTGCCTTGGCTAGATTAGGGATTTGGTGACATATTTTCTCTCAACTATTGGGGTGGCCAGAGGCCCTGGGAAGTAGCCTCAGCCATGGGGACCTCTTCAGTCTGTCACCTGTTACACGTGACATGAAAAGGCTAGAATTCATTTAAAGGTTCTTAAAAAGGTGGGAGAAAAGTTATAATTAATGTGAAATAATAACTAACTGCTGAATTGCGTGTGTTTGCCAAGATAAGGGGCTGGTGGGGACAGAGGGTGTCCTTGTTTTCTGAGTACTGTCTCTCATGATTGTAGATTTACTAGGTTGGAGGCAGGAGGTCTGAGCAATGAGGAAGTGGAAAGTTATTTGAGGTCTGTGGGGTTGGGGTAGTGGGCCGGGGATATGAGAAGTGGGAAGACCAGAAAAGCTCAGCCAATGAGTCTGGACCCTGAGTGAAGCAGAGAGAGAGAGACAAATGAGAAGCTGTTGATTAGCAGGGAGATGGAAAGACGTGGGAGGGAAGACCTCTTTGTGGGGACATATAGGGTTTTGGTGTGAAGGTGAGCGATGTAAAACCCTCCAACAAAATCATCAGTAAACTCAACGTGGTGTGGGTGGGTTCGCCGGGAGGGAGAAAGATATATTGAATCTTACTGACTCAGTTGAGAAAATATTAGCCTACCCAGAGGAGCAGAGAGAGGACATTCGCCTACATGCAGACATGCAGGGAAACTGAGGCTGAAAAAGTGTACACTTCCTTCCCAGATTCGCACAGGAGCAGGCTGCTGTTTGGAAGCTTGCAGTTGCCAAAGCCCAAGTTCTTTCCACTTCAGTGTGCTGTGTCCTTTGACTGTTTAGGATGGTAACTTGGCAGTTATTCCTAAAATTCTAGCCTTGAAATGTTTTGTGGTTTTTTTTTTTCTGCCAATATGACCGCTAAATAAAAAGCAACATCTGCACATCATCTTTTTTTCTGTTGAAACACAAAGTAAGTTGAAAGCAGAAAAGGAAGTAAAATAAACAACAGCAACGACAACACAAAAACGCTTATGAGGATATAATTGAGCTAGAGCGGACATCAGTAAAACCATGTATTAATGAAAAAGACAGATTGCTCAGTTTTTACTATGAATCACGAGAGAGTGAGAAAATTCAGCCTTCAATTGTCTTTCATTTGAGTAATGAGGAAAGCAGAAGTGGTCCTCCATGAGAGACGGTTGAGAGGATTTGGGAAACAACAACTCTGGGAGGTCAGAAAATGTGTATTTCCAGGGAAAGCGTATTTCGTGATATAAACAAATTATTATTGTTGTTGTTGTTTTTAAAATTGTCTCCTTAAATAATGCCCGAAGGTTGAGAAGTGAGAGAAATGAATCAGAATCTGGATGCTTTCCGGTGTGCCTTTGTCCTCCAGCTTCTTCTGGGACCAGGCTTACGCATCAGTTGAGTAGCAAATAGCTTACCTGAGGGAGCGGTTTCTGCATTGGCTGGCTGATACATTTTTTTTTCCCCTGTATTGCTTACACAGAGTTACAAGGAAGTATTGAAATTGCTGAGAGGAGCCTGCATCTACAGCAGTGTTTCCTAACTGTTTTCTGGACTTAATTCCCTTTGAGGAAAGCAATGGCAGAGGCGCATACATATCTTCAGATAAATACCCAGAAGTGGAATTGCTGGGTCATAAGGTAGTGCTATTTTTTAATTTTTTGAAGAACCTCCATACTGTTTTCCCTAGTGGCTGCACCAGTTTACAATCCCACCGTCAGTGCACGAGGGTTCCCTTTTCTCCACATCCTTACCAACACTTGTTGTTTTGATTTATTGATAATTATTCTGACGGGTGTGAGGGGATATCTCATTGTGGTTTTAATTTGTGTTTCTCTGATGATTAGTGATGTTGAGCATCTTTTCATATGTTTATTGGCTGTCTCTATGTCATCTTTGGTGAAATGTCTATTCAGGTCATCGGCTCATTTTTTAATTGGATTGTTTGGGGTTTTTTGGTGTTTAGTTTCCAAATGATTCTCATGTGCACTAAAGGTTGAGAACCTTGCCCTAGCATGTTTGTGAGCCCCACGATTAAATCTCCTGATTTAGAACCACCTAAGCATGCTGGTGTAAAGGGCAGATTCATACTCAGAAACTGTGGATGAGTAGATCTAGATGAGAGGCAGGAATCTACATCTTAGTCACCTGCATGATTCTGATGCAGGGAGCCTGGCACCACACTTTGAGCAGTGGTCTAGAAGAAGTTGGTTTGGGAGTTTTCCACCTAGTTTCGGTGTTTCCCACATGCCTTGTGCTGGAGCTGACTCAGATACCAAGACTTCTTTCGTTATAGTTTCTCATTTAAATAACACACCCAAGAAGAGTACCTGCGTGCATCTCATTTTTTAATAGTCTGACCCAGCTGAGAGTGGTAATGAATACAAAACGTTAGTTTTGTTGTGCCAGATAATATAATTTCAAATATGTTTATATTTGTCAGAGTCCTCTGATATGTTAAGCCCTAACAGGGACCAATAGTTTTCAGACAAGAGGTAAAAGATAATTTGGTGGTTGAGTCCTACAATGCTACCAACATCAGACTTGAAGCCTTCTGAGGGTAAAGGCGGTGGCTTCTCTCAGAGGGTATCTCTCTGTACAATTCAGAAAACACAATCAGTGCTCAATAATTGTGATCTGATCCTCAGATTCACTGAGCATGAGTGGGCACCTACCCATGTCATAGGTCACCTTTTGCAGAGCCCTGTTAGATAGAGGTCTGCACCTGGGTATGTCTGAGAAGTAGGACTGGGTGATCGAGTAGAAGACATGCTCCTTTTGCCAACCCCATCTCAGCAAAACTTCAGTCTCTGGGAATATAGGAGGGTGCAGTCCCCAGTGATTTAGTTCTCATTCAACTTTCTTTACTCACGAGAAGGAAGGTGGTTGAAGCAAAAAGAGGTGAATGCTACCACCTGGGAAAATCCTGAGAGAGAAATAAGTGGTCTGGCAGGTTTTCGTGCTCCAAACTGAGCAGCTGGAAGGGCTGTAAGAGAATAAACAGTTTCAAAAGCAATTGGTCTCAAGAAATTTTTTTTTGGAAACTTAGTTTAAAATTGGCTCCGATCAGAACCCAGACTCATTGATGAAACACTGGCTGGAGGACTATAGGGTAATGGTAAATTGCCAAGGAGCCCATTTCGGGGTAAGTGGCTAATTGGTGCTACAGGGTTTGGGATAAGAAACTGTCTTCCATAACTTTATTAATGATCTAGAAGTAGTTGGAAATGGTACGCTCCTGCCCAACTGGGAGCCTGTACAAGCCGGAGAACAGTAGAATAATGATACGAATAGACTAAACAAAGTGGAAATCAGCCCCATGACGTTCGGTTTAGAAAAATAAACTTTAAATTTTGTTTTTAAATAGGGGCATAAAGGGTAGCAAGACATACCCATTTAAAAGAAGATACTTAATGGATATAACAAACCTAGGAATACTCATGTAAAACAGAAAGTGTGAAACTCTTGGGAATGCTGGACAGCCAGAGGTCAGAAATATTTTAGGAATCTGTGAATGAGGGTGAAAATAAGTCAAAGCCACCCCCTGCCCACATAATGTCAGTGCTGGCCCTAGTAGTCCCATGGGGACTCTCTGTGGGAGTCTCGTGTGTGCCCCAGAACAGATATCTCAAATAACGATAGTGCTGTAGCTGGCATATGGGTTCCTGACACCCACAAGTTAAGGGAAGGGTCCTTGTAGGAAAAGTCAAGAATTGGGAGATAAGCACCCAGTTGGTGGTCAAGGAAGACACTCTGAATGGAGCCAAAATGTCCTGGACCTAGTGAGAAAATAGAGCTAGACAAGGGCACCAAGGCCTGGTTGGAGGACGTTCATCCTTCCATGGAACAGTATTCTGCAGAGAAAACTTAACAGCACAGTGATAGTGGAAGAGAAGCAAAAGAAGACTTTAAATGAAATTAGGTGGAAATAGCTGGATAAAATCATAAAACCAAATATGAACTGTTGTAGACGAAATAGTCAAGTCCCCTCTAAATTCCTATGTCAAAACCTAATGCCCCGTGTGAGCGTATCAGGAGGTGGGGCCTTTGGGAGGTGATTAGATCATGAGAGTGTGAGGGCGGGACCCTCATGAATGGGACTAGTACCCTTATCAAAGGAACTCCGGAGATGTCTTGCCCTTTTCGCCATGTGCGGCTCCAGTGAGAAGACAGCCATCTATGTACCAGAAAATGGGTTTTCACCAGACACTGAATCTGCCAGCACCAGCCTCTAGAACTGTGAGAGATTTCTGTTGTTTATAAGCCACTCGGTCTGTGGTATTCTGTTACAGCAGCCTGAATGGACTAAGACATGGAATAAAAGTAATCAGGGGTGCTCAGCCGATATCTGCGTTCATTCTCGTGAGTTCACGTGTCTGTTTCGATGCACAGACTTAGGCCAAAAAATAAATGGCTTTAAAATTTATCACAAAGAAATAATACTTCATCATAGGAGTGGTTGAAACTCAACTGGTTTGGGCCAGTTGAGTGACAAGAGTACCGGAATGAGAGTCAGAAGAACTGGGTCTGTGAGGCGTATTCCTCTTCCACTAGTATAAATGTGGCCGTATAAACTTGGACTAGACTCCTGGTTAGTAAGAGGAGGCTAAAACCTATAAAAAACAAGCCCCCTAATTTAATGCATTTAAAGTTTATTCCTTGCTTGTATAAAATCCAAAACGGTGTTCCTAAGCCCAGGCTGCTCTCCTTTCCTCTTCTGGCTTTGCCGTTTTCAGCACACAGCTTTCAAGGTGACACTGCCTGTTTTCCTCCAGCTGACAGGAAAGGGAACAGCGTAGAGCATGGGAGGTAATGATGGACCAGTCTTGGAAGTGGAGCCCGTGATTTCTGTTCACATTCTATTGATTAGAACATGGTCACGAGGCCACACCTAATCCCGACAGGCTGAGACACAGTCGAGTTTCATGTGCAGGGAGATGAGGAGGCAGTTTATTGAGGCACCGACCACTCTCTGCCCCAGCCCTCCTCAGCCAAAAGTTTTTTGCCCTGTACTGCATAGATGAGAATAAGAATGTTTTACTCTCTTTAGAAACAGCTTAAGGTCATTAGCAAAGAGAAGTGAGTCAGGGAAAATAGAAAGGGATCAATGTGTATTTAGATGAGTTCACTGTACATGGAGCTTGGAAACTGAGTAGAAATGCCAAGGGAGAGTGTATTAGGTTGAATAGGCCCCGGGCTCCAAATTCAAGTCTACCCAGTACCTCAGAATATGACCTTATTTGGAAATAGGGTCTTTGCAGATGTAGTTAGTTAAGATGAAGTCAACACTGGATTACAGTAGGCCCCAATTCAATGACTTGTGTCCTTATAAGAACAGAAAACAGAATACACCATGAAGATAGAGGTGGATATTGGAGTGATCCATCTACAAGCTAAGCAATGCCAAGGATTGCTGGCAACCCCCAGAAGCTAAGGAGAAGTAAGAAAGGGCTCTCCCCCGAACCATCAGAGACAGCCTGATTCTGTCAACATCTTGAATTTGGACTTCTAGCGTCCAGAAAAGTGAGAGGATAAATTTCTGTTGTTTCAAGCCACCCAACTTGTGGTACTTTGTTGGCAGCCCTAGGAAGCGAATACAGGCAGTGATACACTCTATCCATATCTAGATTGTTAAGATCAAAGACAGTTAAGAGCCCTCCATCCTGGCATGCCTACTGGTCACCGGGCACCATCCAAACTGAAAATAGGTTTGTGGCTGAGAACACTGCTTGCACTGGAGACAAGAAAACTCACCAGGGTTGAGGGAAACCCTTATTCTAAAGCATTTCCATTGGAAGCAGAATAGTTGTAATAATATTTTATGAAACCCTAAATCAGTAAACCTCCAATCAGAAGGACATGGTCTGATACCAGGTTTTTAAATTGGGGGATTATTTAAATGAAAAGACTTCAGAAATATAAAAATTAAATTATACCATTTTTATTAAATATATTACTAATCCTCTTTGTACTAACAATAGCTATGTTAATACTTAGTAGTCCAAGAAGATCCAGGTGGAAGCCAGATGTCAGAGACCAATCTTTCTGTATGTCCAAGGCTTTGAGCCATGTTATTAAGTACTCACTCTGTGCCAGCACACCGATAGGGGCTGGGATACAATGGTTAAAGCCATCAGGTGGGAAACGATAACAATCTTTTCTTAAGTCTAACACTCTCCTAAAATTTCACCCATAAATTAAACCCCTAGTAAAATTTTGTCTCCCAGAAGTTCCCCAGTAAAACATAAACACTGTGTCCTTGAAGAAAGCTACTATAAGGCATTGAAACCTTACCATAGATTAGTTTAAAAGATCATTTTCCATCCTGAAAACAAGTGGTTAAGGTATAAAATGAGGGGTGGGCATAGGGGTAGGAGTGAAAGTGGAGGCGGCAGGAGGGGCTCTAAGTATCTGGATCCCAAACGAGGACACCAGACAGCACACAAGGCAAGAGGAGAAGCCAGAGGGAGAGGTTGGAGGATGTCAAGGCGAACTTTGCCGACTTCATGATTCTGCCATCTGCAGCGCTGAAATTTCAGATGTATGCGACTCGGAGGATCACGGCAAAGCTAGTTTTAGAACTATTACCATAATGTCTGTCTTGCCTCGGTTTACTTACTAAGCTATTTGTCTCAGAACAACAGGAGGCAGTGAACACCACAAGTTATTTATATAAAATATGGTTTTTAATTGCTTTTCTCCTTCTACCTGCCGTCTGTTATTCTTTCATTTTTTTTGTAAGAAAGAAAAAAAAACTGTATTTCTTCATAGCAGGTGCACCCTGGTCCTGCCTTTCCTAGCCCAGAGTTGGGTGGTCTCTTCGTAGGTGAGTTTGAACTTCTCGGTGATTGGTATTCTGAACAGGTCTTTGGGCTGGATCCCAGTTCCAGAACCCATTCTGTCTGGGCTCCAACAATCACAGCCCAGAGATGCAACTCAGCTGTCAGGGTACAGAGATATTGAGAGGAGAGAGGTGCACAGCAGCTCAACACAGACCTTTCACACACGTGAGAATTTAGCCTTATGCTATAGAAAATGTTTGCCACATGTTCCTGGATCAACCAGGATGCTTATTTATAACATGGATTCTGGAGCTCCACCCCCAACCTGATAAATTAGACTCTCAAAAGGAGGGGCCTGTGAATCTGTATTCTAGCAACGACCCTAGGTGCGTCTTACAATCAAGGAAGCCTTGAGAACACGTCCATGGGCAACAGGGAGCCAGGAGGATTTTAAGCAGCCACGAGAGGCAATCAGATGTATGATTTCTAAGCATCAGTCTGGAGGGTGGAGGAGATGAATTGGAAGGTGATGAGACCACAGGTGGGGAGACCATTTAGGGGGTTGTTTCAATAAGGCAGGAGAAAAAAAAAATAGATGAGAGTCTGAACTAAGGCAAAAGGAAAAAAAAAAACAACACAGTGAGAGATAAAGGAGTATAAAGGCATTAGAATAGACAGGACTTAGTAAATGAACAGGCATCTCTCAGACATCTACCAGCTCCTACTGAGCAACCCTCAAGGAAAGTCTTGATCTACTGGGTTCATTAAAGTAAGAACCTATAGGAAGCAAGAAGTTTCACAGTACTCCACCAAAAGTCTAAATGTGCTGAAACATGTTCTTTAACTTTCTGACCCATTTCCTGCCAGCCGTTCTCTCTGGTTTCCAGTGGGAATGGTTTTCCCACCATAGTTCTAAGCTTCCTGGCCTGATTCTAGCCTTAAACTCTCTTGCTCTACCTTCCAGGCTACTGTTTCTGCCCCTCTACGGGACTTCCCCAGTCTACAGGGTCAAGCCTCTTGGTGAACCATGGCAAAATGGGGTGCCAATTCCTCAGGGTGCCTTCTGTGCCCAGGGCTGCATTGAGGGTATATAGATCCTGTACCCCACTCCCGGCTTCCATTCAGGGGCAAGCATGCTTCCTGCGCCCTGGGACAGCCTCTCCTGGGCTGTCTACCTCATCAACTCCAGCACTTTCCAATCTTCTTCCAAGCATTTCTTTTCTCCTGTGCCCAAGCCTTCTAATTTTTTGTTTTTTCTGTTATTGACTCTGTGACTAAATGTTTTAATTAAATCACCATAAAAACCCTTTGTGCGGTTGTTTTCCTTAAATCCCACATTCATTGGCCACCATCTGTGTTATTTAGCCCTCTCAGTACTCCACTCTGCCACCAAACGTGGTCCAACAAAGGAAACCTTGGTGTTCTGTGGGTTTGCTCCTCGGGGATCCTGCCAGGCAGTGATCACCAGTTAGTACCTGGCTTCTGCACAGAGGGAAGGTGTGACTCTATCCGACGACAGAGGTTGAATGCAGAGAGGGCAGGGAGATTTTCATTATTTGCTTGTCTTGTTTCTTTGTTTTTGCTGCTGTTCTCCCTTCCTGCTTAATCCTGATCCGACAGTGATGTGAAGAATGACTAGGGGAATATTTTTACTGTTCAGAGACACCCATGGGCTAGGGTGAAATTCCCAACACTCTGGAAAGAACAGGGTAGGGTAGCAGGGGAAAGGGGACAATCTGTAGGAAGGCAGGGCAAAGAAGGGAGACCCAGAGGAGGCATTTTCCCCATCCCCCGGGGAGGATGTGGGCCAGGTGGCTTGGTTGTTAGTGCCGTGGCAGGACACCTGTTCTAGAAGGTAGGCTGTCAGAGCTTCAGGCTATGCCACCATGTGGCAGCTGCAGTACAGCCTGTCGCTGGCTCACTTACAGCTGTGCCCAGCCTTCCTGCAACCCTCTGTGGCACTAAGAATCGTCACAGCCACGTGTGGGGTCCCTCCCAGCACACTTGGGCCTCCTCTTGCTATGGACACAATTTGGCAATGACCCTTTCCTATGAGGAAAAAAAAGAAAAAAAAATTATTTACAAAACAAGAGATAAGGGCTTTTCCATCTCTGTTGTCTTCCCACTCATTTTTCTTCTGTCTCAGATAAAGGAGGCAGAGTTGTTTTAATTATGTTTTTAGTGTGAGACTACAGACTCTTCTTTCGTGTGGTGCTTAGAGTTCCCTTTGGGCTGCTGAGCTTTTCCATGGGTCTACTTACTTGGAAAGAAAAAGCAGCAGCTTCTCTGTTGCTGAGAATGACATATCTGGCCTCATGTAGCGGTCAGTGGCCAAGTCTGAGCTGCCCCAGCCACAGAGAAAGCTAGTGATTAGTGCTCAATGTGGTTTCTGAAGGAAGATTCTCAATCACATGTGGAAACTCCAGTTTTCTAAAACTCAAACCTGAGACATCCATCCAATCACAAACATAAATAGAGTGAGGCTCTGGCACTGCCCAGCTTCTGGATGTCTTGCCAGGGCATTAATATTAATCAGTGCATTGTATTTGTGCAAACTTCTCACGTGTCAAAACACTTTCACACCTGTAATCTCATGTGAACCTCCTTGAGCATTTCTGTGAGATAAGAGGGCAGGCATAGTTATTCTTGTGTTGCACTTAAACTAAGACTCAGACTCAAACATTGCCTTCCAAATCCCACCTGCCTCACCTGTCATTACATCTCAGGCTAAATAACAAAACCTTCGGTTTAAACCTTTGATTTTCTCCTCTACCCTCTCTTTTTCTCCCTACTACCAGCCAGAACAGCCAGGTTCTTCTGAAGCTTCCTTTGTACGGCCTTTCTCACTCACCTGTTCCTCACACCTGGCTCCACCCCAGTGTAGACACTCAGTACTTCAGCATTTGGGATAATGTCCTAACTGCTTTGTCTACATCTGGGACTCCCGTTGTCTTAATTCCATTCCCCAATAGATCTGCCAGATCCATATTCCTCCAGTCCCATTTGTTTACCTTCTGTGGCTCTCTCTTCCTTAAAAATAAAACCTTGCTGTTTAAGACTATCACTGTCTGGCCCCTGCTGATGTCCCAGCCTGGTCTCCAGTCACTGCTTCATACCAATCTCTGCTTCCTCTCAACTGCCTGCCCTGCTGGATTATCTTCCAACATGTGCTTATCCCTGCCCCTGAGTAGTTGGTTCAGTGCTGGCTAAAAGTGAAAGAATCTGGTTTTCCTTCCTGTTCAGCCTCTTAATTGTTGCGTGAGTTAGGTTACTTAGCCTTTCTAAAGCATCGGTTTCTGCACCTGTAAAGTGAGACTGATACTATGTTATAAAGATAGGTAACTTATCACAGTGCTTACCCACAGGAAATGACTGGTAAATATTATTTTTATTATCTTTCTACCCTTTGAAGCCTGCTTTGCTTCCACCCTTGAACCTCTAAAGACTTCCCTGAAAGTCCAGTAATAAAGCCGACAGCAATCATGATAATAGCTAACACATATGGCCTTTCTCACATGCCAGGCCCTATTATACGTGCTTTACAAATATTAGCTCATTCATTCTTCACACTAACCCTAATATTATATTATTATTATATCCATGATAACATGAGGTAATTGGAGTTCAGAGACATTAAATAACTTCCCCAAGTTTACCCAACTAGGAAGCGATGGAGGCTAGGCTGTCTCTATTCTGCAGACTCCAGAAACCCCTTCTCCAGACCTTCACTGAGCACCTAGCTTATGCCATCTCCTGGGTTTATATAGGGCAAGGACCAGGCCCCAGCATATTGCCTTTCACCTGCCAGATGCTTGGAGATTAATGTGTTTGTGGGGGAGAATGATGCAGGTCTGAGCATCTTCTCTCCTAGTCTAGGCAGGGCATGGATTAATTCCCAACTCCTGCTGGAACAAATTACCACTAATTCAGTGATGTAGAACAATATAGGCACACCTTGTTTTGTTGCACTTTGTTGCATTTCACAGGTGTTGTGTTTTTCACAAACCGAAGGCAAGACCGTCCACCAGCAAAAAAAGATTATGACTCGCTTAATTGCTATGGTATGGAACTGAACCTACTATATCTCCAATGTATGCCTGTACATATGTATTATCTTACAGTTCTGCAGATGTGAAGTCCAACATAGGTCTCACTGGCTAAAATCAAGGTATTGGCAGGGCTCTGTTCCTCTCTGGATGCTTCTGGAGAGAATCCATTTCCTTGCCTTTTCCAGCTTCTATTGGCTGTCTGCATCGTTGGCCTGTGGCTCATTCCTCCATCTTCAAAGCCCGCAAGAACAAGCCAAGTCTCTCTCATATCACATCACTCTGGCCCTGTCCTCTGCCCCCCTTCCACTTTTAAGAACTCTTCTTATTCCATTGGGCCCTCTTGGATAAAATAGCTGATCTCCCTATTTTCAAGTCAATTGATTGGCAACCTAATTCACTTGCAACCACAATTTCCCTTTACCATATAACATGTTCACAGGTTCCAAGGTCATGACATGGACATCTTTGGGGAGCCATTTGTCTGCCTACCACAATCTCATATGGAATTTAAAG
Source organism: Pteropus medius (assembly GCF_902729225.1). Lineage (NCBI taxonomy): Eukaryota > Metazoa > Chordata > Mammalia > Chiroptera > Pteropodidae > Pteropus > Pteropus medius. The sequence goes on along the minus strand of NW_024346692.1, from coordinate 1,355,035 downwards.
TGAAAGCAATGCCTGATCACAAGATAAGTATAAAGAAATCTGACAAAATGCTAAACTTATCCATAATTACTACCTTGACTTTTAAAGAAATGATATATAATATCTTTTTCCAAAAATCATACCCTTGGCAGCCCCCATTGTGTGGCGTCCTATGTGTGTGCCTCCTCTGGCTGCTGGACAGTCCAGCACTGACCAAGGTTCTGTTGAGGGGACTGATACGAGAGGAAGACAAGACTGCATCCCATCACTGTCACCTCTCGAAACTGTCCCCCTCCCCAGTCCCCTGGCCCTAAATGGAAAGAGGAGACTGAAGAAGATGTGGAAAGTAGAATGTAGCAGAGGAGAAGATAACACAATGACCATCCAGAAAGGAGTGGATGGATTTAGGTCTGGAAAAGGAGGTGGTAAGTGGACATCCCATGTCCTTGTCCCCTGCGGTAGCTGGCTGAGGTGACAATGGGGCTGAGGCTTGTGGGAACATGCAAAGCCAGGAAACAAAGTTCTAACAGGCCAGTGTCAGCAGGGAGACAATGACTGGTGGGCCGAATGCACGGAGAAGATAAAGCCATGGTCCCCTTCACGTTAAATGCTTTTCAGTTTTTATCGTAATTAAATGTTTTTTAAATGTTAATGGAATAAATTGAACTTGACTTCCCCGTTTTCTCCAGATCCTGCAATTATGCTCAAGGCCTGTCTTGAAATGATGCCAGAGGGTGATGGATTAAACCTAAAATAAATCAAATTTCCCTTGCTACGAAGTTAGGGAAATACAATGAGCATTCCATCCTGCCTCTGGTGATGGAAGAGTTGCCTGTTCCCTGGCCTGTTCCCTGGCTACGAACAGCCTGAGGAATAAGCTTGCTAATATAGTGTCATAAACCAAACTCCATCAGGGCAATAAACCTCTGTTGCCACAGCGCAGTGGGTGAATGGGCCCGGGCAACAATCTGCTGAGCTGCGTCCACTTGCCAAGACTCCCTCCCAGTAAATATCTAGCTAGCGAGCTCCTGGAAATTAGCTGGGCATGGTGCCAGCCAGACTTCCAGCTTGCCAGGACGGGTGGTGCAGAGGGCCAGGCACCTGCTCCCTCCACTCTCGCTGGGGTGGGGCTTTGGTGTGGGGCTTCGCTAACTGGGGGGGATCTCTGGGCAGGATCCAGGGGAGCCGGTGCTGGGTCTGCTCCCAGGCCTGAGTCAGCAGTAGAGACTCCGCCTGTGCCTGGAAATACTAAAAACGAAAGCCAGGCTGGGCGAGAGGCCAAACGGAGCCCCAGGCCCCTTCTGAGGGTCAATGAGTGTGGACTCATCTGAGTTTGTTAGCAGTGGGGAATCTTTCCTCCACCCACAGGATTTGGGCCAGGCAAATAAAACGAATGCAGGTTTCCTACACTTAAAAACCCTGAATTTACCTCTAGTCTCCTGTCTTCGTGCCCTCTTTTTCCCCTCCCCTTAAAAGTTTTTATTTCTTTCCTTTTTCACATTTATATATAATTTATTGATAGAACTTCCAGGGGTTCTTCAATAGAACAGGAATCAAAGCTTTCAGCTTTATGTATAGAGTACTAACGGGGAAGTTGCAGGCAATAGCTAGAAAGATGTTTCTGGCCATAAAGGGCGTTTGGGACTTTCTGAAGCAACACTGAGCATAGAGTTTCCTATTCCAGCTGCATATGAGGGCCCTTCTGACAATATTTACATCAACTGCATGCTGTCTTGACTTATCACCTGTTCTGTTGTGGTATGGGATCGTTCGAGAGCTTTCCTTTTCTGGAGCCCTATCCTGGTCCTCCAGAGCTTTCTCACAGACACGCTCAGTCCATCCTTGAGGGCACCACCGAAGTTTAAGACAGACTTCACGTATTAAAGCTCTTTCTCATGACTCCTGAAATGTCTCTTCTACATTTCTTCTATCTTCTTCAATTGAGAGTGTTTTAGGTCATTTTATTAAACTTAGCTTCTCTTTTCCACTTGACCATTCCAGCTCCTTATCATGATGTCCAAAAGAAAAGGCAAAATTCCTAGTGATATCTGACCAGGATGTTGTAGAATAGAAGATGGTCTCCTCACTTGCAGACTTTCTCTTTCTATTACTATTACAGTCCAAGAGCCAAGCAGCATTACAGGAGACCTCATAACAACAACTGTGTTGTTGCAAATTCTGTTGACAAAAACTACTAAACTTTTTCACATAAGCTGCTGCTAAGCCATGTCCTCTCTATAGTCATGCTTTCAGGCGCATTAGTTAAATATCATCTTGCCCAATTCTACTTTTTAAACCAGGTTTTCAAAAATCTGTCTATCTCTGTGTGTATGTGTTTGCGTCTGTGTATGATATATTTTTCTCAGTTTTTCTCAGTTCCCTGTCTTCTGAAAATCTATATTTCTATCTAAGTCACAGGTAATACATTTGAAAGCAGCAGAATGGAAGGGTCCTAAACCAGACAACTACAGACAATTTTTCTCCACATTCATTAAACAGTACCTTTGGTGCCCAGGTGTTCAGCTAGTCGCCAACGTGCCTACGTATCTGCGTATCCAACCATGTGTTTCCCTCCTGTCCACTACTAGACCAGCAGAGTCTTTGTCGTTCAGCTGCTGAAGTTCATATGTTCTTTGTTGAACAGCCTAACATGACCTTGTCAGAGAAAGATGCCATTAACCTACTCTGATTTGCCCTCGGTGGACCCACGTTGGGTCCAAGAGATCCTAGAATCTTTTTCTAAGTGTTCCTAAACAAGCTCTTCAATAATCTGATGATATTTTGGCTGCATTTTTACATCAAGCTCACAGGTTTATAGTTTGAAGAATCTGCCTTTTGGGCACTTAGAAAATCAGAGTTCTGTCTAGGGACAGGCATAACTAAAAAGGCTGGTGCGTGTTCCCATGTCTTAAAACTGCAGCCTGTGCCCTGGTTAATTAGCGACTGTGGCAGACATTTAGCAAGCAGACGCTCATCTGGCCTTTCCCTTCCCCTTTAAGCTGGTGCCTTTTTTGAAACTATCCTTTCCTCCAAGTTGTATGTTAGCCTTCAGCCTTTCAAATGGGCCCCCAACAAACAGCAGGGAAGCATACGTGAGGAGAAAAAGGTTGTAATGTCCTTCCTGTGAGCTGCAGTACAGGGTCCTGGGACTTAGCACTGGCCTCGGGTTTGTTTGGTGCAGTGGGAGAATGTAAGGCCAAGAGAAATCCCAGACGAAGCCTTAGAGTCTAGCATCTGCCGCTATCTGCCAGACACTTCTGTGGTCCTTTTTGTCTTGAGCCAGTGCTAACCTCAGCCCCCTCCCCTAAGGCCTTAATGTCAGTGTCCTCAGAAGAAAACAGCATCTGAAACTTACCAGGTTAGGACCTGGAGACAGATAACACCTGCTCCACCTGCCTCACAGGGAAATGAGTTGATGTTTGTGCACTAGAAAATGAGGGTTATTCCTGGATTAACAGAGAGAGAGGAGAGTGTGAAGGGTCATTCCTGGAATTTTTAAGCCATGGGGCAATTATCTTATTGCTTCAGCTTGGAGAGAAAAGGTCAGAGGACAAAAGAGCTTGCCAGCTGCTTCTGAGAAACCAAAAACAAAATCAAAACGAGGCCTCCTGAAGGTAGGACATTCTCTCCCTGTTACTCTTTCCACTTTCCTTTCCAGGACCACCTGTAGTATTTCCACCCTTACCTGGTCAGAAGATTCATTTGGGCTTGTGTCAAAAACAGTCCTAAGCAATGTTTCTCAACCTGAGCCGTACATTAGAATCACCCAGGGAGCTACTAAAAACCCCAGTGCCTAAGCCACACTCCAGGCCAATTAAACCAGGCCTTCTGGAGTTGAGACCCAGATGTTAGTCATTTTTTAAAAAATCCACAGGGAACTGCGGCGTTCAGCTAAGGCCAAGACCACTATCCCCAAGTCTCCCCCAAAACCGAAAGAACCAGCATCTCCAGTCACAGGCCTAGAAATTAACATTTTTAACAAGCGCCCCCATGTGATTGTGATGATTACATAAACAGGGGATGCTGCCCTGTGAGGCCAGGCTGTCCCTGATTCTCTTCATTTAGACTTTGATCCATTTGCCAGGAAATAGAGGTACGAAGGGTGGAGGGCCTCACTTAACACTTTGGGATGGTCCTGAAGACTGTGGTGTGGAGGAGGCCTCAGGAATTCTGAAAGGGTAATTACTTGGGAACCTGACAAACTGACAAATGAAGCAATTTCCATTTCAAACAGAAAACCAAGATGAGATCAGATGCATTTCCCAGCAACAGGGTGAGGCAGCAGAGTTAGAGCTGTTCCAGGGACTAACCCACAGGCTGTCCCAAACTATCGCAAGGCCTGAGAAAAAGGACAATTGAAGGCTTGAGGCTCGCAGCCCACACCCTTTGCTTTTCCAACCCTGGGCTCCAGTCTACACCCTATGGGACTACATGCATATGCCTGTAGACACACCAGCCCCCAGAATGAAATTCGATCCACAGCCCCAAACATCCATGCCTTGGGCACAGACACATATCAGCAGCATGATTTATCTTCAGTAGCACAGAGCTGGAAAGACCCCCACACAAGCTTCAGAATGGACCTGGGACCATTTGTGCAGGGAATTCTGGGTTTCAGGTATAGAGCGTGACAGAGTATGGTGGTTAGAGTATGGCAGTGCATGTGGGCTTTGGATAGATACACCCATGGGCCCAGCCAACTCCTCACTCTGTCAGGAAAGACAAAACTAGAGGAGGGAGAAAGTGGGACCTCTGAAATCACAGGGCCCAGACAAAGGCCCCATTGCCCAGGTCTTAAGACAGCACTGCCCATGCACACAAAGGAAGGAAGCCTCTGTGCCACAAGTCTCAGCCCATTCTCCTGGAGGCAGCAGAGCTCTCCACCTCGTAGCAAAGCTTCTTTCTGGCAGACCTCGATCTCTGGAAGGAGACCTACAGGATCTCATCACCCAAGTCCCAGAGGGAGCAAGACCCAGCTCCTCTTGTCGCCTTCTCCCTGCCAATTGATACTCCCCTACCTCTTCTGAGTGGGTCAAGTTTTCTCATTCTTAGTGCTTTCTCCTCCTCTAATTCTTTTAACAATATCCTCTAGATGCTTCCATTTCCCTCCCGTGTCCCTGATCCAGACTATGACCACACCTGACCTCATTTCCTTTGCAAACTGCCCACCTGCCTTGCTCCTGTTCAGCCACCCTGTGTCCCGTGGCAGACCTCTTCCCGCCCAAAGGCGCCCTTCATCCCTCAAAGGGAGCTGTGTGCCTCAAGGTTCATAGACAAACATACTCCCTCCTTATTCTCCCTGGCTAATATCCTGGCCTCATATGCCCTCCCTTAACCTTCTCTCTTTACCTTTACCCTTTATCCAGAGAAGAGGCTACTAGGCAAGGTGCCTGATAAAGAAAACCAGAACTTACACTTCAAACTAGTCACCTGCACTTATTTCAGTAACACTCTCACTGCCCCAGAAGCTGTTATTGCAGCTTCTCTTCTGAAATTTCCTTCGGGAATTGCAGCACAGGAGTGACCTTTGTGGAGATGAAACTGCTCACCATCTGACTAGGGTAGTAGATATACAACCTACACATGTGATAAAATTGTACAGAACTAAATATACACACACATACACACAAATGAATACAAAAAAAATAAGGAGCTCTGAACAAAATCTGTGGATTGTATCAACGTCGATATTCTGGTTGTGATATTGCACTATGGTTTTGCAAGACGTTGCCACTAGGGAGAAATGGGTAAAGAACAAAGGGGGGGGAGGTCTCTCTATTATTTTATAAAACTGCATAAATCTATAATTCTCTCAGTAAAAATGTCACTTAGAAAACATTTGGACCAAAAGGGCACGATTTAAATATTATGTGGACGTTGTTTCTTCAGTTTCAGGAGAGAACTGGATAAACTCACCCACAGTTAGGTAAAAATAGAGGATTTAATAGAATACATTTTAGGGGAAAGTTTATCTTTTTACAGGCAATTAGACCCCTATTTATCTAAAGCTGACAGGAGTTCATTTGGAACAAGGCCTGCAAAGAGGTGAGGCACCCTGAGAGGAAGAGCCTCCTAAACATCGCTCAGGGTGCCTCCCGGCTTAGCCTGGTCCCTGTACCTGTTCTGAAATCTCACGTTTTAGTGAACCAAAGGTAAAGAGGCTGCTGGGGCAGTGGGAGCCCATGGCTTCCCACTCTGCAGGTCATGAGATTCTGCTATGATTTCCTCTCTGAGCTGATGGAGGAGAGAGATGAAGAACAGGGCTGAGAACACACAAAGGTGTTCCTGGTGTAAGTACACTTAAAGAGAATAACGGATAGGGCCTTTTACATTTATTTGTTTGTTTGTTTGTTTGTTTGTTTGTTTAAATTCGTTTCAGGTATACAGTACATTGGTTAGACATCTATATAGTTCATAAAACGATCCCCCCAATTTTTCACTCCCGCCCCTGGCCCTCCACCTAGCCATCATATTAATGCTAACTGCATCCCCTGTGCTGTGTTCCCCATCCCCGTGACCAACTAACAACTACTAATTTGTACTTCTTTAACCATTCACCCCTTTCTCCCAGCCCCCATGGGCAGGGACTTTTAAATGCAACCAAAACGTTCCTGTTTCTCACATTTGCAATATTTCTCATAAAGGTTTATTGTGCCTACTACATGCCAGGCATTCTTCTGGACATAGGGAAGACCACCCTGAACAACAGTCTCTTCCCTTGCAGACCTTAAATTCTCTCATTTTGATCAAGACTGTGGGATTCAATTGAAATCTCCAACCACAGAGAATTCTGAGCTAAAACAAGGCTTCTGACTTTGGGCAATAGTTTAATCTCTGCATTGTTATCTCATTTTGTCCAGTTGGACAGGCTTTGATGTATGGACTGGCCCGTGGGATTGCAAAGTGTTAACAGCTGGAGGGAAGAGGCAGCAGAAAGTGCTACCTTCCCAGACAGAGTGACTGATTTACATTAACCACACAGGTCTCTCAGGGCCTGGCAGTAGGCGGGCTTTGGTGTAAGCCCTGGCTTTACCTCTTAATAATGTCCATGGGATTTGGTTTTCTCATGTGTAGGCTGGGCACAAGACTACATACCACTCAAAGTTGCTGGGACAGTTGTTTACAGTACAGAAATCATAGACCAAAGCATTGAGCACGGTGATAGCCACATGGTAGGCAGCAAATGCTGTCATTCTTACACTGAAGTCTCTCAGGGTTGCAAAGCACCTTTTTCACAAAGGACATCATAACACAATTTGGAGCAGAGACCTGGTGCATCTGCCTATGATTATGCAGCATCATAGTTATGGGCGGTGTCATAACTAAAAGGGCCTTGGAGGCAAGTGCAACTCTTAAGTCTGATATTTTTCTCAGGCACATACTTCTGGGCCTAACAAGAATAAGGAGCTCAATAAACACTTGCAGATTTTAATTCAATTCAATAAATATGCTTGGATTCTCAAGGCTGTGCACTTAGCTATTGGGGTAGAGGCTGGGTAGTTCTGATAACTAAGGCATTTCTTTTTGGGTTCAAAAGAATTAGACTGTGAACAACTAAGAGTCCTACACAGAATAATAAAATGCTTGTCAATATTGGTTCATGAAGTGAACTGTAAAAAACATTATCAATTTTCTAATCCACTAATTAAGCACCCATTATGGTAGTGATAGTTACTGAATGTCTGTGATGTGCCAGACATTATGTTCTAGACTCTGAGCTTCTAGAAATAAATATTGAAACTGATGCACTTAATTATCTCATAGTGCAGCAGAAGAGACAAATAAATAATTATAATTATAGTATAAATAGGTACAAGGAGAGAAATATGTACCGGGCTCACAAGAAAGAAGGGGTGACTGAGGAAGACTTCCTAGATGAGGCTTTAAAAAGTGGTACAAGTTTCACAGGTGGTCAAGAGGGGACGGCACTCCAGGTAGACTATGTGCATATGCAAAGGGGGTGGCCCCAGCACTTAGGCACTTTGGGGGAAAGACAGGGCGTTCACTAAGGCTCCAGCTAGATTTAAAAAGCAGAGAATAGTGGACCATGAGATAGAGATGTAGTGAAGACCAAGGTCATGGAGGGACCTATCTGACTTAGGAACTTAGGGATCCCTAAAGGAGTTTAAGGACTGACAATTAAATTAACCTCTTAGAGAGTCATTTGGACATAGGAGAGGCGATGAACTAGAGACGGAAAGACCAATTTCCTTACTGGCCTGGGACCATTTCCACGGTGATGATAAAAAGCTTGGACTAAAACAATAGTAGAGGACAAGGAAGCAAAGAAGTGAGTCAAGAGATATTTGATAGTTAGAACTCCGAGGACTTGGGGAATGATGGGATGTGGGTCATGGGGAGCTTGAGAATGATTTTGGCTGAAGGCATTAAGAGACCACCGATGAGACGGTAAGATTTCTAGAAAGCAGGGGAGTGGAGGAGAAAACAGCTGTAGGGGCGAAGAAGCATGTGAGTTTTAAGAAGGATATAAAGATCTGAGAGAGAGGCGTGTGGGTCTGTGCATGGAAGGCTCTTTCATCTCCAGATCCGTAGACAGCCCGGGACCTGTGCTGTTTGGCCAAATGAAAGTGGGCCCCGTAAGAGCTTATCTTGGGTACAGGCAAGGAGCCACGCAATGTGCATGTGGCCTCCTCCCTCTCTCTGTCACATTTTCTAAAGTCACTCACAAGAGCCCACTGTTGGCAGAGCCACATTCAGAAGTCAAACTTGATAATTGATGCTGTAATCCCCTGGATTCCCTCATTAGCAGCTGCTAATGGCTGGTGTGTTAACGATTCAATTAGGGCTCTAATAGGCCCATTGTAAACTGCATCCCTTCAGAGGGAAAGGAAGAGCTGTGAGAGATGACTGCAGCCAGCAGTGAAGGTCCCCTGACAGCATCAGAGCCCTCCCCACAGTGCGGCGCCCTGGGTCTGGATTTGCACCCTCCAGCAGACCAGCCTGGTAGCAGGATATTGAATTACAGAGGAAAGAAGTGAGCCTAAGAGAGCTTCTAGGGAGGAAACTATAGATTTCTCTGCTGCAAAAAAGGAGGCTTCTTCCAAGCCCAAAGACCCAGAGCTAGACTTCCAGCTGTGGCTTACCTTCTCCCAAGCCAATAACTATGAGTTATGTCTTTACTCAACCACACGCCACAGCCCCAACTCAAAGACATATTCGGAGAACCTGGAAAGAATTCACAGAGATTGCTATTGCAGCCACCTTCTCCAGTATCTGCCAGTGAGTCCCGGTCCATTTCCATCTCTTCACCATCTTTTTCTTCCCAGACCTCTTATTGGAGAAGATACAGTTTGAGATTTGAAACTTGTTTGGTAGGGGTGAGGGTGTTGCCACACTGGGACCTCGCACAGTTCAAGAGACACAGAGGAAGGCCCCGCGGCCTCCTTCTTGTGGTTTATGGGACTCGCTCTAAAAAGATCTGACTTATTAGAACCGAATTGCTCACCAACAAAACTTGGAGATCACTGGTAGCAGGCATCCCTAACTAGAGAGAGACCAGTGTGTATTTTCCAGTGCTGATTGGAAGAGAAGTAGTCACAAAGCTTCTTAACCAGCCCCTTAGTTGGTCAGTGGAAGTGCAGGCAGGTGCATTTTTCTATTTTTCACTTCATTTCCTCTGCCTTTTATTCTTTTACTCCTCATTTTTAAGAATTCAGGTAACATATATGCAGATGTTTCTTAAAGCATGAAATACCCTATCTCATACCTACCAGCCTTTTCAGTTCCTGCACTCAGCCCTTTCCACTCCCCATAAGCCTTGGAACCTCCAGTATCACACCCAGACATTGAACTGGCCTTGGGGTTCACATTGTAAATCCATTGCCTCGTAAAAACTAGAAACCATGGAGTTTAACCATATCACCTATTGTTCTCAGCATTTTCATTCCCAGCACTGCCTGTCTTTCTCACCTCAATTTTCTTCCTCAGCCAGTGGGATGCTATGTCAGAGCCTGCCACCATGATGCTCAGAATAAGCAATTTCCCATGCTCCCTAGGCCTCGATAATGCAACCAGCAACCCTACCTGCTGGACTGCAGGGCAGAAAACAAACTGAAGATACCACAAAATGCTTTTCTGAGGTCACCTAGAGGCCAGAACAGAGAACCAGAAGAGAAAACATCTGACTCTAGTATTGACTTGGAGTATCAGACACAACATTGAACCTAGGAGCTGTAGCTAGGTTAAACTTTGGTTAAAACCCATCTCCCCTCTGGAGTCATCTGTAAAGGGAGGAGATTATTGTGCTCATCATCCTATGACAATTGCCAGAGGAATGGAGTTCCTCACCTTTTTGATAGCCCCAGGATCACAGGCCTGCCACCTGCCTTCCTGAGTCTAGCCAGAAATAGCCTGTAGGCAGAGCTCAGGCCCTGAGCCCGACCTGGCAGAGCTGCCAGTGCATACCCTGCTGATCCTAATACCTGCTGTGGCCCCCACAGAATATGTTTAAGAAAAATCAGTGTGTAACTAGACTGTCTCATCTACCCAGGATTCTAGCAGGGAGAATTTGGCAAAAGGTTGCTAAGAGGTCACAGCAGTGAACCGTGTTATTCATATTGTTCCCAGAGGCCCCAAGAGGAGGTGATGTGACCTGCAGAATTAGTGGTAACTACACAGACATGGCGGCAGGCTTCTAAGGTGGCACCATAATCTTCATGCTCTGGTGTCACTCCCATGATTATTCCATGTTACATGAAAAGGAATTTGCAGATTAATAATTAGTTGACTTTGAGATAGAACGGTTATCCAAGTGAGTCAAACTTAATCACATGAGCCATTTAAAAGCAGAAAGTTTCCTCCACCTGGTGGCAGAAGGGGAAACGAGAGAGATGTGAAGTATGAGAGGGATTTGATTTGAGCGAGAGTCTCCATTGCTAAGGTGGAGAGCAACACAGGGAACAATCTGAAGAGAATCTCCAGAAGCTGAGAGCAACCAACAGCCAGCAAAAAGACAAAGATTTCAGTCCTGCAACCACAAGGAACTAAATCCTGCCAGCCACCGAAAGGAGCTTCAAAGTAGATTCAACTTCAAAGGCTTCAGACAGTAGTGCAGCCCAGCAAACACCTTGATTTCAGCCTTGTGAGATCCTGCGCAGAGAACCCAGCTGAGCCCACCCAGACTACAGAACGCTCTGTTAATAAATGGGTGTTGTTCAAGCCACAAAGTTTGTGGTAATTTATTACACAGAAATAAAACAAATATAATAATTAACTCTGACCCTCTGCCATCCTGTCCTTGCTGAATAAAGAGACTGGGCATCTCGGTTTGGGTCAAGTGCAGGTATGTCAAAAAAGGAAGCCCAGTGCAATGGAAAGATTTCCAAATTTGAAAGTCAGGAGCCTGGGTTCCTATTCCAACCTCCTGCCATTTACAATCTGTGCGATCCTGATAAAGACACACAGTGCTGCACTGTTTCCTTACCTGTGAAATGAAGGGCGAGACCCAATCAATACTTTTCTGACCTGCTTTGAGGAGGCTCTCAGGGGTCGTGCAGGCGAGAGGTGAGGCGGCCTGGCTTCAGACCCCTGCTTCAAAGAGATGAGCTCCGCTTTGAACTGTTTCACACACAAGGCTTCTGAGTCAGATCTCATTAGAAGGGTTTCTGTTGCCAAAATGAAATTTGAAAACCATTGAGATGAGTGATTATTAGGGCCCCTTCCAGCTCTTATGTTCTTCCAACACCAAGATAAAGTTCAGCAGGGCAGCAGCTGGAGCTGTGGAAAGAGCTGGTGTGAATCTGGGTTTGAAATAACCACATACTAGCAGAATCAGACAATCCCTCTCATCCAAATCACCTACTTCTATCTCTTTTTCTCTGGAGGCCTGAACTTCTGGGAGCTAGAGGTTTAAACCAGATGGATTCCAGTTCAAATCATGGCTCCACATTCAAATCCCAGAGCTACAAGTTCTTAATGTATAAAATGGTGACATCACCTGCTTTGCATGGTTGTTGTATATATTAATTAGTACTGAATATTTGTGTTTCCCCCAAAATTCGGATGCTGAAATCCTACCCCCAAGGTGATGGTACTAAGAGGGGGGCCTTTGAGAGATTCTAGGTCATGAGCATGGAGCCCTTATGAATGGGATTGGTGCCCTTATAGAAGAGACTCCACTGAGCTCCCTAGCCCTTTCCACTATGTGAGGATACAGTAAAAAGTTGACTGTGTATGAACCAGGAAGTGGGTCATCATCAGGTAGTGAATCTGCTGTTATCCTGATCATGGATTCCCTAGCCCTCAGAACTGTAAGAAATAAATTTCTGTTGTTTTTAAGCTACCTGGTCTATGGTATTTTGTGATAGCAGCCTGAATGGAAAAGACAGTTAGTGTGGTCTTAATTGCTACCATGGATAGACCCCAAAATACAATGGCTCAAGAATAATAAAGGTTTTTTGTTTTGTTTTGTTTTTCCTTATTAGTAATCTAAAGCAGGCCAGTTGCTAGTCCTTCTGCTCCAAGCATTCTTTTGGGGATCCAGACAGATGATGTCTCTATCATCTTCAGCTCATGGGTCCCAAACGTACTTTGGGATTGCCATTCCAGCTGTGAGGAGGGGGTGATGCTATCAGGAGCTCGTGAACTAGGTTGTATGGCTGAGTCCGCAAGGGGCTCACATTACTTCCACTTGCATTCTATTGGTGAGAGCTTAATCACATGGGCACACCTAATTCCACAAGGAGCCAGAAATTAGTCTTTGGCTGGATAATTACCTCTCAGCTAAAATTCTATTATCAAGAGTTTGCTGGGAAATTAGCAGTGATTGCCATCATATTATAGATAGAAAAGTGCTTAATACCTAGGAAGCCAGTGTTCAGAATCTCCCAATAGGCTCAGCTCTTCTAATTAAGCGGGTTTCTATGTGGGTATGTGGAAGTGACCAGTGTCAGTCCATTTCCACATTCCAGAGTTTTTCATCGCTGCTTTCAATCTACTTCCCTTAAATGACTCTCTTTGGCTGCATTCCCCTCTTCCTAGATTGTATACATCTATCAGCCGATACCTCTCTAAGGCCTCAGTCTCCCCCGGTTCTCAAACTGCTGCCCTCACAGGCCTATCTGAAATCTGGCCATTTGAATCTTGTCATCCCTGTTCTCCACCACTGAAGTAGTCGGTAGGAGTATGCCAAGCAGGCTGTCAGACACAAGCAAGATTTCTGAAAAAGATATGCCAACTGCAGCAACAGAAAATGCAATTCCTTTGAATAACTTTGTTAATATTTGAAAATTAGTTCCTTTGCTCCTTATCGTGCTACTGGGTATTAGAGTACATGAGCAAGGACGAGGGCAATGGCAAATTAAAATGATGTTCTTCTCATAAACTGCACAGATATGGAAGGGCAAGCCTCATTACCTATAAACTTGGGATTTCTGGAAGCTCCCACTTTCATTGGACCAGAGTAGCCTTAGGGAGATTTAAAGAAAATTTTCTGGATTTTTTTTTTTCTTTGCATCAAGCAACTACTGAGAATGTACATTTAAATTAGCATTCTTTGAATCCCACTCTGCTGTGAGCTAAGTTCTGCTACTCTGGCTTCAGATTTTACTCTCACAAGCATGGAATACTAGGTGTGCCCAATGCTGGGATGACAAGAGGCTGTCAGTTTTCACATGGGTGCAATTTAACTTTAGTACTGGACAGGAGAGCACGTCGTGGTGTCAGCACCCAGGCCACCAGATGAATAGGCAACAAACAACAGTTTAGACGAAAATATAAAGGGACATTTTCCTTCGGTGGCCATCCCCCATACCCTAATTAAAACTTGCTATCGGAAAAGACTGATACACTTGAAAGGGTCAGTGGATGATTAGATCTATATTATTGCTCTAAAGAATTCTGATATTTTTTCAAAGTACCTTAAAGAGGAAGAAATAATCAATGGCAAAGGTTTAGGCAGTGGTGAGACAGTAGGTGAGAGAAACTGTTTTAGCTTCCCCGCGAACACACACTTCCCCCTAAGTCACACGACTGGGACAAGGACCTGTTCCATCTCTTCTCAGGACTAGTTCCACAGAGGGGACAGACCAGGGTGAGACAAGTCATCTTACTACAGTAAGGTGGCAATGCGATGAAGAGACTAAGTGACAAAGACAAAGGTAACTGATGAACAGCAGGGAGTAGAAAGGAGGTGTTTCCCTTTAAAGAAGGTTTCTGCACCTAGTGGGAGGAGGGTTGAAAGCAACCAATCTCCTTGCACCTCCTGGTCTTCCAGATGCGGAAACTGTGGGGCTGAGATGCTGAAAGCTCCCCAAGGGTGGCTCATCCAGTCGGCGGGGATGCGAGGTCAGGACTCACAGCTCTGCCAGCTGGGCTCTCACTCTCATCTGAGAGGTACCTGTTCCATACTCCTGAATTCCACTGACCTTTTTTGTAGCAACTGAAGTAAGAAAACAACATGAAAAGTCTCCGCCTCCTTAGTTCCATTTTCATAGTGATTGTCCATCTTTCTCCCACGGAATCGAAGGATGGCATTTCCTCTGTCTCCTCCTGCCTGAGGCAAATAAAATGCACCGCTGCCACCTTTTTCTCCTTTTCCCATCAGTAGTCTTGATTTTCCCCTGGATGCTCAAGTCATGTCCAAGGCTCTGGAAAGTACAACCTCTTGCTTATCTCTCACAATAGATACGGGAATTAGGAGTCATTCCCTGGGACGGTCTGAGTGCTCTTGGACATACAAGATCCACCAAGGCCAGAAGGAAGAATTGCTGGGAGGGGGACAGGACCAGCATGGCAGAGAAGACTGCAAATGAGAAGGGGGCTTGGGGCAGAAACTAAAGGAAGATGTGAGGCACCGATGCCAGCAGATGTGTGAGAGGTGTGAGTTAGGATCACGCTACATTCCTGTCATTTATATAGATCAAAAAGAATTTCCGAAGAGCTCCTCCATAATGTACCATTAGCCAATGCAATTGCTAGAATGCAAACTTTCTTTACCTCTTAAAAGCACTTTTATTCATCTGGATTTCATTCTCAGCGTGGGATATTCAGGGAGGGTTCTCACCCTATTCTGTCAGGGAAGAGCTCTCCTGAGAAGGCTTCCTCAGTGGCATGGTCCAGTTTCCCGCATCCTAGTACCTTGCTTTTGCAAATACCTACATGTTCTGGTTTCTTTAAGACGATGACAAAGTAAGAGCTGTGCAAACCCTCAGGCTCATCTACGATCTGCAGAGACACCGCAGGCTGCCAGCCCCAGGGGAGCTTGAAGGAGGGCTGTAAGGCTCCCACTTTCAACTATCACGTTTGATAATGCCCAAAGAAAGCAGAACGTTGAGGATGTCCACTGCCTCTGCTCTGTGGGTCTCCTAAGAGCTTTGGAATGGCAAGAGCATAGGACCTGGATACAATCAGGATACTGGAAATATAGGAGCAGCCTGGAAGTAGAAAGGAATTTTAAAAAGCCATGGACAGCCTGTACAAAGTGCTCATGGGTGCCATGCCAAGAGGAGGGTGCTGAGGGCAGACAGCCCTGCCCTCTTTGCCTTCTTGCTGATGGAGGGACTTTAAGCCAAAAGAACAAATGGATACACTGGTGATTCCTTAAAGTTCTCACTGTAATTATGCAGCTTTGGGAGATGAAGAACTGTAAAGTTGGCTTAAACATTGGACATTTTCCCAAAAGGATAATTGTTTTTGTTCCTTTTTTCCTCTTAGAAAAAAGAAACAAAAATCATATTAATACTGTATTTAGGACTCGGAGAATATGTTTTGACTTAAAATATAGCAAAAATAAGAGATGATCTTCTAAGGGTCAGCAAAACCTAGCCAGAAATTGTTTTTAAATTCTACTATTATTTAAACACCATCTTCTTAAGATGAATAACTTGGCCGATAATAATAATGACTCTGACTTGGTCTTAAGAAAAAGGAGTTTTACAAAGAAAAAAGCTCCCTCCCCCCACCCCGCCCCCGCTTCTGATGAGAGCTTCTGCTCTGCTCGATTTGTGGGGAGAACGGAAGGGAAGAAGACGGCAGGAGGGAAGCCACCCTAGATGGCTGCACCCCAGTCACAGACTTCGGATGCCATGGGGATACATCTTTGCCTCGTCGCTGCTTTGAAGCTTAACTCAATTCTGTCGATTTTCCCCACAAAACAAAACAAGACAACAAAAAATGGAGACTACATCTTCCTCAGAACACCTGATGCATAAATATGCTCTCATATTGAAACCAGAAATCGATTAGAAGCAAGGTGGACAACTATCACCGTTTCTTCACACTCAAATAATTAGGCTGCTTTTTCTTTTGTTCTAGCGTTTAAAACATTCAATGCAATCGAAACATTGGTGGGCTGAGGAAGATTTAGGTAAGGTTGTACTTAATTTCTCAGACTAATCCTGAAGCCACCTGTCACACCCACAGATTTCTACCCTATCTCCTATAGACTGACTTCGGGGGCTCCTGGCCTCTCCCAGTGAAGGGGACAGGGAGGGAATGGAAGAGAAGTTTTAGGTCCCTGGTCAGGGTCTGAAGACAATTTCTTAGATACAAAGATTTCTTAAGACATTTATAATGAAGCTCTCAATCCAGAGTCAAATATGGTTTCATTTTAGTTGCAGGTTCCTTGTCACCACCATAGTTCTTAAGGCCCTTCCTGTGTTTCCATTGTCAAAGACATACCCCCTTCTCCTCCTGGTCCTCGCCTTCTAAGTGCCCTTCTTCAAAATGAGTTGTCCTGCAGAACTCCCTCTTAGGTCTGGCTTCTGGGACACTGAGCCTCCTTTCTGAGAGAGTGTGCGAATGGTCAGAATGTGAACTCTACTCAAGTTCCCGCTTACAGAGCAGGCAGAGGCTCTGTCCAGCAAGAGAGACAAGGAACTCCACAACCCTATTCTAGACCCATCTACCCCATTTCCAACTTCATGCCTTCCTGTTTAATGAGAAGTCTTTATTCTTTTCTGTCTCAATAACTGTCTCATATTCTGTGCGACATAAGCACCAAGCTGGGAATCTGCAGTCCTGAGTTTTACTACCGGCTCTGCCAAGAATGTGCCGTAGCCTTGAATAAGTCCCATGACCTCTCTGGGCCTGAATTTTCTCGCCTGTAAAATAAGGACACAGAGTTACACTGCCTTTAAAGTCTCCCCAGCTTGAATTTTATTAGAAAATCACTTTTTTCCTCCTGCGAACCTCTTTGCAGAGCTATTTTCCCACTGAACTGTGAGACCCTCAAGAACAAGGACTGTCTCCTAGTTACCTGTGTTTCCTCTGAGGAGGAGGGAGGAAAGGAGATGGTGTAATGCCAACATTTGTTGAGCTTCTATTAAGTGGAACACTATGCTGCACATCATACGTGAAGTATTTCTTTCCAGACTTGCGGTATAATCACAATCCCAAATCTGCAGATAAAACAACTGAGAGATTAATCTATTCAGGTCACAGAAATAAAAATCCAGGTTTCCTTTCTTTGCCTACTATCCCAGGACCTACCATGGAGCAGTAGGTTTCCACTAAAATTCTCCAAATATCTAGAAGATACTCAATAAAACTCATTAATTGGATATTAAATAAATACTTTTGTTTGGCTTTTGGCCAGGCTGGGGTGTGCCTTTGATCCTCAGCTATGCTGAGGCAGTGTTGAGGGGTGGAGTGGATGAGAGCACAGAGCACAATTTATTACCAGGACTTAGCAGTTCTTCAATTAAGAAGGGGGCAGGGCAGAGCTCTTACTGGGTATGAAGAAATAATGATGAAATATTCTCAAGGTAACTCAAGGTCTCGAGTAATTCACCCTGAAGAATAAGCTAAAGCCCTAATTTGCATCATCGCTCAACCTACAAATTCATAGAGGACACGATTGTTTTCACAGCCCTGGAAGGTCACATTATTCTTTCTTGCTCTGGTGCCCTTCACAGTTATGTACAGTCGAGGAGACAGAGAAATCTATATTAAAGTCTCAGAGCGTGAGGGGCTCCCAGCTCCAGAGGCCTGCAAGGTGTTTGGCCCGAGACCATGGCAAACACTGTGGCGCCCATCATGCAGCCCTAACGGCACAGATATTAGAATTAAAATGGATTACAGTCTTCAGGGCACTCTAACTAGTACCAACACCTGAGAAAAGCTCTTTGATTCTAGTTAATTTATCTTAAGCACCAATAAATTCCAGGAGCCACCTGAGTTAATGTTTGCCTCAGGGGAGAAAGGAAAAAGAAAAGAGATCATGTGTTTCTAAGGGTACCTTAGGATTGTGCCTAGAGATCTTAACCCTGTTCCGGATCCACATCAATCTCTCACTGAAGTATCTGATAGCGTTTTAGCAAGAAATGAAGTAGAGAGCACTGAAGAGGTTGTTCGTTTCTGTTTGGTGGTGAGTTAATGCCTGTCTGCAGGCAAAGTACCAAAAAAAGGTAGCACATTGCATTTAGTCCTTTTTAAATAGAGTACTGCTGTAGTCATTGGTTGCGGGATGGGGCTGTTTGATATCCATTTGTGAAACCAACAAACAATAAATCCTAACTCTTCAGAGAGGTGGACTGTGCTACAAGGTATCTTATAGTGCTAAAATATCATATAAGATGTCTTATCATTCTAAAAGGCTTAACTGAGTAGTGAATTTTGTGCATCCATTCACTCAGCGAATCCTTACTGGGTGCCTGCCGTGAGAGGAAGAATATCAGAACAGTTAAGAACACGCTGCCGAGTCTAAATCCTGGCTTAGCCATTTCTTAAGTCTGTGGCTTTGGCAAGTTGCTTACAGTCTCTGTGCCTCAGTTACCTTGTCTGTAAAATGGGAATAATAATAGTACCAACTTTGGAGGGTTGTTGTGAGGATTAAATTAGATAATACATAAAGCACTTAGAACACCTTTACGACAGAGTGAGTGTTAACGTGTTTGTTACTGAACTGCACCGTTAGTATGCAATCAGCAAGATCCAAACTGAGTAAAATTCTACAAAGCAAACAACCCAGATCTATGATGGATAAATTGTAAGTAAAATAAAAGGTCAGAGGAAGAAACTGTAGGTTAAAAAAATGCTAAGCTCATGTTTTTATAAAGAGCAAAACTAAACTCCGATGTCCAGGGATGCAAATTGAGCTGGTAAAACAATAATGAAATACCCAAAAAGTCAAGATAGTGGTTTCTCGTGGGGAAAGGGAGGGCATTCGGGTTGAGACAGGGCACATGAAGGCAATTCTGAGCGGGTAGCAAAGTTTTCGTTCCCGACCTGGGTGGTGATTACAAACGTGTTTGCCTTCATTAATTCGAATATTTATTTGTGTGATTTTCTATATCAGAGTTTTTTATCTATACGATGTTTTGATTTGTTTTTTTTTTAATTCGGGAGGGGAAGGGGAGTCAAGTTAAACAAATATTTAATAAATAATTATTCAAGTGGTATTTGTCAAACGCCTTGAAGGTACTTGGCTGACTAGGGTTCAAAAAACACTAAAATAGTGTTTAAGAGCTCAGGCCCTGGAAAGCCACAAATTGGGTTTGAAATTCTCATTCTGTTAATTATTGGCTGTGCGATCTCTAAGTCTCAGTGTCTTCGTCTATAGAATCAATGTAATAATAACTACCTAATAGGATTGTTGTAAGGTGTAAATGAGACAATCCACGTAAAGTTCTTGACAAAGTGCATGCATCATAGTAATCACTCAATAAATGTTGTTGTTATTGCTGTTGTTTTGGGCAATGATAGAAGATTTTATTTAGGCATCTTTTTGACGGACCACTGGGGACCTTTGTGAGGCCTTTTTCAATATCCATTTTAGCTATTGGAATTCTTTTTACCCTCTGCTGCTCCAATTATAGTCCTGAGAAAATTTGGACTTCATTTCTTTAAACAGTAACTGCTTTGGGATACAGGAGAAAATGAAAAATGTTGTAGATTTCCAAACTATATTAAACCAATATAACTTGCTGCCCAGCTGCCACAGGGACCAGCACAGCAGTAACTACTAGATTGATGGGGATCAGAGAATTTGTGGGAATTCATTTAGCCTGTGGCTAGTATGCCTACCACCTCCCCAGGTACCAGGAGATGATAGTTACACTAACATGACCAGGTTGGCTCAATATTTGGAAAGGTGGCCTCCAAAGCAATTACTTTTCTCTACATACTTTTTTGCTGATACATGTCAATTTTATTACATATATATGTAAAGCATATGGCCTATCTGTATTCATCAGGCAGCTGCTCCAGTGAGTGCTCATTTCCTACTGACCTGTCCTGCATCTCTGCCTTTCATCCGGTTCTAAGCAGTGGGTAGGGAGATGCCCTCTGGGATGAGTACTTGGCATCAGTTTTAGGTTCCTTTAGCCTAAAGCACATGTTGAGAAGAAAGTGAAAATTTTTCTCTCCTACCACCTCCCCTCCGCATACCCTACCATTCGGGGCATGTACTTTCCATCCCCATCTCCCTTACCTAAGTCTTCACAGCCAGCTCAGCTCATTTCTGATCTCCTAATTCAGATGTCTTACTTTACCCGTTGCAATCTTCTTAATGCTTTCTTTCCTCCTTATTAGTTCAACCATATCGGGCAAGTACTATGAACCTATTTTATTTCTTACAAGGAATCTGGTCTCCTAGTTATTAAACAACTTGCCAAGAGTCCCACATGGCAGATCTGGGACAGGTGCAGGCTTCTCTCCATTACACATTGTCATGTCTACGATCTCCTTCGACTACGTCCCGCAGGAACTGCATCCTCCTATGAGACAATTTTGATGTATTTTATTTATTTATGTATTTATCTATTTATGAATTCATTTATTTCTCTATTTGTTGGTTGGTTTATTCTACATAAATTATTTATTATTTATTATTAGAATTATCTGACAAAAAGGGGATAAATATAAAATCAAGCACAACAGTAAAATAATTACTAGTTAGACATTTTTAAGAAGTAATGAAACCAGGCTTTCAAAAGGCGTCAGCATAAAAAAAATGCAGATTTACTTCTAAAACTGCTATGTACTTCTAAAACTGCTTTTCCTGGGACAGGTTTTATTCCATTTTTTTCAATTATTTCATGATGAATTTTAAAAATATTTCAAATATTCAGAAAAGTTTGCACTAATATAACGAGCATGTGTGTACCCACTACACAAATGTTGTTAAAATTTTCTCCCTATTTGCTTCAGATTTTTCCTTTTACCGAAAAAAAATATTTCAGAAAAAGTTAAAGTTTCCTACGTCCTCTTCTTCCAATCTCATTCCTCTGTCTACAACCCCAGAATCAACCATTCTCCTGAAGGGGGTGTGTATTTTTTCCATTCATGTTTTTAAATATTCATTGTCATGCATTTACTCATAAATAATGTTCATTTAAATATATAATCCATACCCAAATAACATCATCACCCTGTATATTTTGTTGTACAGCTTGTTTTTTCCTCCCAACATTATGTTTTTGAGATCTATAATTGGCATGATTAATCCTTTTCATTTTTGTGTCTACTAATATATTTGAACTTATTTTGTTTTTTGTTTTCCATCATTTTTTTGTTTGCTGCATTGTCTCTCTTTTCCTGCCTCTTGTTATATTAATAACGTTGTCTGCACTCCTATTCTTCCTCATTTGCTGCTTCGAAACCTGTAGATTATTTTTCTATTATTTTAAGTGTTATCCCCAAATTTTTAACAAACATACTTAACTGTACATTTTTAATTTTTTGTCTTTTTCTCTTTTTTGGTACATTTTAATAAAGTCTAAATTTATTAATTATTTCTAGCCTCTTTAACAAGACAAAGACTTTACCATGCTTTAACTAACTACTGAAAATTACTTCATTGCCCGAATTAATTTCCACCTTTTTATACATTGCTAATGCTTTTTAATAATCCATAGTAAATTAATCAATGTATTTTACTAGTTTTGAGGCTGATATTGTTTCTTGCTTCCTTCCAGCTAAGGGTTTCTCAACAGTGGCACTATTCACATTTTGAATGGGATAAATCTTTTTTATGGCAGGGTGTCTTGTGTATTGTAGAATGTTCAGAAATACCCTGGCCTCTATCCACTAGATGCAAGGAGCAGCCTCCAAATCATGACAACCAAAAATATCTTTGGAGATTGCCAAATGTCCCCTGAGAGCCAAAATTTCCCCCAATTAAGAACCATGTTCTAGCCGAGGTATGCCTTGGCAGTAATTCTGCTAGCAAGAATCAGGAAATGGGGAACAAGGGTGTAGCATAAACTCGGTTTATCATTATTTTGCCTTTACATTACATTTTTAAAACTAGATTTGTTTTTAAATTTATTTTTCAATTACTGTTGACATACAATATTATATTAATTTCAGGTGTATGACATAGTGATTAGACATTTATATACCAAATGAAGTGATCCCTTGATAAGTCTAGTACCCATCTGACACCATCCATGGTTATTTCAATATTATTGACTATATTCCCTACCCTGTACTTTACATCCCCATGACTATTTTTATAACTGGCAATTTGTACTTCTTAATCCTTGTCACCTTTTTCACCCATCCCCCCAACACCTCTCCCATCTGACGACCATCCTTTTGTCCTCTGTATCCATGAGTTTGTTTCTGTTTTGTTCGTTCTAAAACTAGATTAGTTTCAATCATTCAAACCCTTATTTTTCCTCAGGACTTTGAAGATATTACTTCACTGACTTTTATATTGTTGCTAATGAGCAGTCTGCTGATGATATGAGAGAGATTCCTTTTTTCTAAAGTGATCTGAGTTTTTTCCTTCTGGTAAATCTAAAAAATTTTCCCTTATTCTTTATATTCTTCAATTTCACTACAATGTGTCTAGGTATGGATTATTTTTAGCCCATTATATGCATTTTCAATCTGAGGATGCATGTCTTTCTTTAATTCTGGAAAATATTTAGCTATTATCTCTTTAAATACCTATTCTCTGTTATTTCTTCCTCTAGAATTTATATTACATGTTATTGCCCACATCTCTTAACTTCCCTTTCACAGTTTTATCTGCTCTATCTAGGTGGCTTCCTAACCAATAGCTTCCAATTCACAAAATCTCCCTTTGTGTCCAACGAGGAATTTATCTTGCCTATTCAGACTTTTTTCCATTTCAAAAAATCATTTTTTACTTCTAGGATTTCCAGTTGTTTTATTCTTATAAACTTCTCCTTTTGCTCTCTTTCTTAGTCTATTGTGTCATAATTTATTGTTCTTTGGGGGGCTATTTTTCCTTCCTTTATCTCTGTAAAGATTCTGCCTTAAAGTCCTCTTTGGGTTACTTCATTTTCATGTCATTGGGATGAATTCATTTCCTAGCTATTGATTTTGTTTTCTCCTTTTCTTAACATTGTTTTCCCTTTACGTTTTGGGAATTTTCATTTGAACTCTGTCTTTGAGAGTTCTCTCTCCCTCTCTGCTTTCTCTCTCTCCCTGCGCCCTTCCTGGTCTAGCAATTCTGTGCAGCCTCCAAGGGGTCTAAGTATGGAACTAGCACTCACATTGCATGTCCTGGATCAGAGACTTTCCTAGGTGGAAGTTCGGTCTGCTTCCTCCCACCTGGAGGTAAGCCAGATCCCCAGGAAAAACAGATAAGATCTCATTAACCTCTTTTTATGGGTGGCAGCCCCACCATAACCACAGGCTTCGGTCCCTCACCTGAAGTGGGCCCTTTTTGTCTGTGTTACCTTTCCCTGCAGTAGCTGAAACCCCTGCCTGTCTCTGCCTATTTCTGGACCCAGAGCCCAGCAGGCTCCCAGTTTCAGCCCACTTTGCACTTTGTATTTGTTTTATTTACGTTGTACAGAGATGTTTATCTTGTGTTTGAACACACCTTTGCCTTTGACATTGTCTCTTTTAAAATATTTTACATGTGTAGAAAATCACTGGAAGGATTCAAAGAGTGACCTTTTAATGACAACCTGACCAGAAATTTCTTAAATCCCTTTATAACCTAAACCTACTTGTCAACTTTATCTTGGATCTTATGGCCCAGAATGAAATATAATTAGGCTTTCGGTGTAGATGAAACCCTCCTATGTACTTCTCTCCGAACACCTTCTGCTCCTTCCACTCCCCTCCATTCTATGGGCCCCAGGGAATAGCTGGCCTTCCCCACTGTAGTTCCAGACCACTAATACACTAGCCTCTCTCTTCTTATCAACATTTCTACCCATGAAATAATTTATTCCACTTGTCAGATCATTGCTCTTTTAATGTCCCCTTCCCCTCCAGATTCCCAGTTCTACCCCAGACAGAGTTTCCACCTTCCTGGGTCACTAAAACACCTGGAAGACATTTTTCTTCTCTACTCTGGCCTGCACTACATTCCCCATGGTCCAAAAATCCATGTTGAAGTCCCTGTAGGATCTTGCCTTTAAGGTTTTCATTCTTGATGACATCACAGACTTTTATGGACCAGCATAACCCAATCACACGGCTCTGTTTCATCACTGAGCTCTCTGACCTTCTTAGATAGACTTCACCATTAATGAAGTGGAGAATCCTTTCTAGCATTCTAGATCCCCTCCCTCCCTCTTTAGCCATCTGCATTCCTATGTCATCCTCAAAATGTGTTTGTTAGTGTATTTTTGTTGATTCGATTGTTCATTAATTTATTTTCTTTATTTCCTTTCAACCTCACCTATCCTCTCAACCTGCCTCCCCATACACACACACCCACAACCATCAGTTTGTTCTCTGTTTCTATGAATCTGTTTTTGGGTTTTTTTTTATTTGTTCATTTGTTTGGGTTGGGGATTTTTGATTTTTTGTTTTTTGGTTTTTTTTTTTAGATTACACATATGGTATTTTTCTTTCCCTGTCTTTATTTTACTTAACATAATACTTTCTAGGTCCATCTATGTTGTTACAGATAGCAAGATTTCATTCTTTTTGTGGTTGAGTAATAGTCCATTTGTATACATGTGCCACATCTTTATTTATTCATCTACCAATTGACAGGTTGCTTCCATATCTTGGCTATCGTAAACACTGCAATAAACATAGGGTGCATATATCTTTTTTGAATTAGTGGGATTTTTTCCTTCAGATAAATACCCAGAAGTAGAATTACTGGATCATATGTAGTTCTATTTTTAATTTTTTGAAGAATCTCCATACTATTTTTCATAGTGGCTGCACCAATTTATGTCCCACAAAGTGCACGGAGGTTCCCTTTTCTCCACATTCTTGCCAGCACTTCTTATTTGTTGACTTTTTGATTATAGCCATTCTGACGGGTATGAGGTGGTGGTAACTCATTAATTTAAAAAACATTGAGATTCTTCTATGTTCTAGGTTTATACTAGACTCTAATATCTTACACTAAGTTCTAGGTTTACACTAGGATAAGAAAATGCAATGGTGATTCAGATTCCAATGATATTCTGAAGACATTTACAGCCTGAAATAGCAGATAATGCATGTGCAGAAACAATCACAGTGTACTCTGGGAATGCGGAAGAGGGAGAAGTTTCATGGAGGAGGCATGATTTGAGCAGGATCTGAAAGAGTGGGAAGAATCTAGACTTGAGATCAAGCAAAAAGAAATCCAGATAAAGGAGACAATATCCAGTTATCATTTGCCTTCCTAACTACAGTTTCCATTTCTTAAAGATAGGAACCGTGTGTTTTATTTTTGTGTTTCTCACAATGCTTTACCTAGGTCTAAATAGAAAGGGGCTCACTAGATACTGAATGAATAATGTTATTGAATATGGTATGAAATGTTTTCCCACAGCTTGATCTCTATCACCTTACTCAAAGAATGAGTTACCCATTTATTAATTAATTCTAGCAACATTTATCAGTGCCTACTATGTGTTAGCCATGTTAAGGCTGATGAGGTAGCAGGCTAATGAGCAAGCCAGGCATTCCAGCAAATATCATCGTCTTAGGAGTGCCTCTGACCTGGGGGCTGCAAGTGAGCTGGGAGTTCAGCATTCAGTATTCAGCGCTCAGCCCCTTCCCAGTGTAGCAAATTGAGGCTTCGGTCAAGCAATCCCCAGCATCCAGGTTCATAGCCCTCCAGGACCTGGTGCTTCCTATTGACACTGAAGAGTCTTTGTTACAAACATAAGGGATTTTCCAGTGAGAAAGCAGCCTGGGGGCACATTTGCCTGGGGGCTTCCTCCCAGTAGGCTTTAGGGGGGAACTGACTCATCATGGTGAGTGCCCCTCGTGATGAAGGGCAGCCTGGAGGCAAGGGTTTTGTCTCCAAACCTCACAACTACCTGTGCTTCCCCTGACACTCTCTCCCCTCTTGGGTTTGAACCCTTTGCTCTCAGAGGCCATCTTGCCCCCAGGCAGCCACTACAAATAATATATGAAACTCAATCAGTTATTCAGTTACAAACTTTGTGTGTATACTGGGGGTAGGGGGCAGCGGATTTCTCTGGTCTAAATCTTTAAAAATGTACATGCTATCTATAAACGTGCTTCCCCCACTTTTTTACCCAAACCTAACTTCCGTTAATAAAATAAATAATAAAATAAAATAAAATAATAAAAGAGACCGGGCTTGAAAATCTTCCAAGCAGAAAAAAACAGGTAAGCCACATAAGCAAAATAACCTAGATTAGTTCATGAATGTAACTTAGGTTATATGTTATAACTGTCTCTGACAACCACAAACAAAAGTAGTCATCTTCCTAAAATGATATAAGATAATCACCTTTAACCAATCCCCACTGAAATAACTAATCATGGTAAGTTAAATAACTTCCTTATTTTCACATTATAAGCCACCCTGTAACCTCATGCCTCTGACCTTCGCACCAGTTTCAAGTTTGAAGTCTCCCTGTTCACAAACGGTTTGTTTCTTGCTCAATAAAATATCCATATCAAGTAAAGCTCTCTGAATTTTATTTTCACATTACATAGACTCATAGCTTCTTAGCTTGAAAGAATTCTTTATCCATTAACTACACCTTATTTTAATTCTGAGCACCCCCTACCAAACATAAGATTATATTAAACCTTCTGCCAACCTACCATAATCACCAAAAAACAATTCTAGGGTCAAGAATGGCAAATTCTTGTAGAACAGGGAAATGAAGGCACAATTAGAAATTGAACAACATAGGTTTGAATTCTGACTCACAACTTAAGTGAAATATGTGGATGTGGACTCACACAATGATGAGTGTGTCAACATATACCCTCTGGACTTGTTTTTTTGTCTGTAAAATGGAACAATAATGCCACAATACTAATAGGGTTGTTGTGAGGGTTAAACGCATGCCTGGCAAACTTTAATAACTGGTGACAATTTTATTTTTATTATTACCACACTCGTCCAGCACCCAGGCTCAGAGGCTGCCTGAGCTGTTTATTCACTCCCACTCTCCATCTGCTTTTGCAGGGAGCTGGGAAGGGGAGCCTCTGGAAAGGCAGCCCCTGGGGCTCTGACTACAGAGTGGGTGCAGTAAGGGTGGGTGCAGCGCTGTCTTGTCTGCCCCTGTTGACATGCAGACTCCACCAGCCAAAAGACACGAGCAGGGCACAAATCCGGACTGTGGAACCGGCATCACCAGACCAGATACCCTCACTGCTACAGAACAGTTTTAATCAGTAAGATGTAATTTATTCAAGTTGCTGTGTTAAGAATGTTCAGTTTTTACATTCTGGTAAGCTGTTCCTAAGTCCCTAGCGATGCAACTGTGACTCACCCAGACACTCGCAATCCCTACTTCCCAGACACAGGGCAGTGCTTGGAGCAGCCACTCCACCTACAGGGGCGAAATGTGCTCACCAGGCAGTGGGAGGGGCACCAGAGAGGGAACGATTGTTTCCTGTAACTGGTCCCTCCCTGGCTAGAGCTCATCACAGATGGGGTGCACCTTCTGTCTACGGCAGCCTGGACGCCATGTTCTCAGCAAACCCAACATTAATCAACAGCAGACCTGGCTTACACAACTTCGCTCTTGGAACCGCGTACTCATTCACTGCTCTAAGCATCTACCTGTACCCACCTCCAGTCCATTTCTCTCCACCTCAGGCATCTTCACAGCCTGCCAGATGAGAGTGAAGAAATCCCATGAAACTGGCCTTGTGAGCATCTGGAAAGCATCTGGCTGCCATCGTGTAACTGCTTGCAGGTGGTGCTGGGAGGAGAGAGTTAATAATACTAATGAACAAGCCTAATTGATTATTAAGCACTATTTGCCTGGCAATAATACCACGTTGGCATGCTGCCAATCCCTGCGACTTAGTTACAGAGAATCCTTGCTTTGCTAGGGATGGGGGACTGCAGGACAGATCAGAACATCTGAACCAGAAAACTGCAGGGAACTCTGGATTCCAAAAGTGATAAATGTGAGTAATGTAAGTATTTAGAATGTGTACACCAATTGAATCCTCAAGGATTCCCAAGCCCTTGAGCAGACAGAACTTTATTACAAAGTTATCTTCCACCCCTTAACTTCACTTTCTGCTCCTGGCGGGTGGGGAAATGGGTGACAGGTAGGACTGGTGGTTTAGACCTAAAACAACCCCAATGATTCTTCTTTCTTTTTCCCTCATTAAAGTAGAAATTCAGCAAATAATTTTAAAAGACAACATTCAGAAGAAGGCATACAAGATATTTGTTTGGAATGGGGGATTGCTTTGGCAGTGTTTTGAGGGAAGAAAGAGTTGTTATATATTCTTTTAACAAACATTTTTTAAGGGCCCATCATAATCCAGGCACTATGCTGGGTGCTAGATATAGGTGTATTTGTTCCTTAGAAAGCTCACAGTCTAGTAGGGGAGATAGATAAGTGTGAAAACTTCTGCTTCCTGCAATACGACTGATTGGATACCCTGGAAGAACACTTCTGCTACCAGAAAACTAGATCCGAGATACAACACACTTTGTAATTCATTACTGGACTCGCAAACTCCATGAATTATTTACACCAACCCTACCCACCCACCCCCCAAATGATCTTAAGTGGTTGCTGATGGAGAGCTATAAGTAAATGGAAAAGATGAAGTTGCCCTAAAGGTAAATTCCAGTAGAAAGAATAGAAAATTATAAAATTTATCACACATTTAAAGGTAGATATTACTGCCTAATACTATGTTTCACTTTTATGTGTGTGTATATACACATACATATGTACACACACATATGTACATATATCTATGTATTATGTGTGTATACGTGTGTTCTGGGTTGTGATATCAAATATATTTCTTAAAGGGGCACAATCAAAGAAGTTTAATGCTGATTTTCTATAAGATATAGTAGAAGCAGAAAGGAAACGGTTGCCTTTTTCCAAGGGTAGTGGTTTTGGGGAACACATCATAGGAATCCAAACTTTCCAGTGAAGGTGCAATTTGTGTTGATTGTTGAAAAATAGATAAGACATTTCTAGGCTGATGACAGGTTTGGGGAGAGGAAAGATCATGAAAATGGACATGAAACCATGAAAATGAAAATTTTATCTCCAAATATGCCTTTCTTTCAACACCCTATGTTGCACCAATTCTAAATAACCTAGGCCGCTTTTTTTTTTTTTTTAATCATCTAAAAAATTTGGCAGGAGCCCTATTATGAAGAATGACAACAGCCATCCTCAGGAGCTGGGACTCTATTCCACGAGCAATGGACAGGCACTGAAGGGTTTTCAGCAGGGGTGTGATGATGATTCATTTTATGAATTAGAGAGACAATTCTGGCAACATGCTGGGGAAATGTGACTGAATAGATGTTGGTGCCATTTACCCAAATATAAATGAGGAAGATATAACTTGAAGGAAGAAGAGGAAAATATTATTATTCCGGGGATAATTATTATTGATTATATTATTATTATTCAGAGGATAACTTAAATTATCCAGAAGATAAATTATATGTGTCACATACCCCATCTGACTGATTCAAGATGCCAATGGGGGCGGTATATTTACTTGAGGTTCAGCTATAGCCCATTTTTTAAAGGACTAGCCATCTTTGTCTAGCCCTATTTGTCTAGCTTCTGGAGTCACTATTTATTAGTCTATGTCTTGAAATAGTTGTGAGCCTGCCTAAGAGGATCGAGTTGTAAAATTTTATCCCGCTTTCAGTGTACGATCTCCCCAGGATGGGGACCACCGTGAAAAGGGGGCCAAAGAAAAGCACAATGTCAAGGTGGTGGTGTGCATAGTTACCATCAATAAATTATAGGGGACCGAGCTCAGTTAGGAGTACCAGCAAATGTGGATTCTATATTACAAGAGACGAGGGGTTATTGATCCAAGAATAGGGAGAGAAAAATCACTGAGAGGGTTCAAGGCAGCTCTGAAGTGGAGGAAAACCAGAAAGCCCTGGCAGCTGCAGAGAAGGCTGTGAGAAGGCAGAACGGGAGGCTCAGACAGACGTCTGCTTCTGCACTTCTCAGGGGCTGTCACAGTGTCACTTTGGATGACTCTCCAAGTCTATGCGCTGCCATGCACATGTACCTGTGAGTTTCCCCATCTGGGGTGACACATGCATCTCTGAGTACAGTATGTTTGCCTTCTTAAAGCCTTTTGGAGAAACAGAAATTAATAGATTCTGTTATATGAGAGTAGTCTGACTCTGCCATACCTTGATCGTGAGTATACTGTTGTGGGTGATAATGAAGACTATCCAGTCCTCAGGAAATAGGAAGGGAAAGAGCCCCAGGAGGTGCTTCTCCTTTTCCAAGAAAGGCTGATGGTTTGCTTTGTCTGGAGAATGAGAAATCTGCCAGGCAGTGAATGTCCTAAGGGAAGGACAATGATGAGAGAATGAGATACAAAGGGAATCTAAAGTCTTCTTGGAAATATAAGTGAGAGTTCTACTGGTGGATATGGAAGAGAATTTTGAGGAAATTAGAGAATTTCAGAGGAACCCAAAATAAATAATATCCTATGCATTCATTCACAAGCATTATTGAGGGACATGTATGTGCCAAGAATGTGCTAATCACCAGTGACATAAAGATGAATAAGTCCCCATTCCTGAACCCAAAATGCACTGGCCTAGAAGGCATCTCAACCTACCTGTCTCGCATTTCACTTCCTTTTAACTCACCTCTTAATCTGGGAAACCACCCCAAGAAATGAATCCTAGCCTTCCCAGACTATTTCTCTTTTAACTGAGAAGGTTTAACCTGCAGGAACATGTCTCTGGTAGACTTTCATTTTCTTCCTGTCAGATGGATGGAGAAGTTCTTTTGAGTTCTCAGCTCCTCTCAAATCTCCCTGACTTACATAAATGTGCAACTGACCCAGGAAAGAGCCATAAACTTATAGTCATGATCCCACTCAATTTTGTCGGGCAAGTACATGGTTTTCTTCACGTTATGCTCTAGAGCATGGACCAGCAACCTTAGGCCTGTGGGCTAGATTCAGCCCAAAGCCAGTTTCTCTTTGGTCCTTGAGCTAAGAATGATTTTTAGTGGGAAGAAGAAGGAGGAGTAGTATAGAGACTATATGTGTCCAGCAAAGCCTGAAGTATTTGCTATTTGGCCCTTTTCAGAAAATGTAAAGAAACTCTTGTATCAAGTTCACAAGATGTTTTGGTGTGAGAATCTTTATTATCTCCAAGGGCTCATTCAAAGCAGGTCAGTTCAAGCAGATAATCCTTCTCCAGAAGAAACTGAAACTCCCATTGTTTTCTTAAAGGGTGATGGCTCCTAAAGTTAGAAAGCTATTCTTGCTTTTGTAGCATTAGGTAGAATTTTAAGGTGACCCCTGAGTCCGAGTTGATGCTGTCCAATGATCCAATGTCAAATTCATGTCTTGACCTTGTATGCATGGGGAGGAGAAATCACTCAGGAGTCTGCCCAGGCAGCCTAGGTAAACCTGTTAGAAGAAGGATTGAGGTCACCACCCTGGGGAGATTGGCCACTAGAGAATCCCAGCACCCTGCTTCCACCTTGAGAGAAATGAGAGGAAGAACGAGCAAAAGTCCTGTCATTACACATATTGCCCTGGGCACCTCCTTGACCCTCTGACCACTTGAAACATAATTTCAGCACACTTGAGACACACATTCCCTAATGGGTGCACAGCAGGCCTGTGTGCAAACATAAAAGTTGTGCAGGGTGAGCAATGCCAGGGGAGCTGACGCTGGGGAAGTCTGCAGATCCCGGTAGCAGCAAAGGATATTATCCCACCCCTTGCACAGTAGAGTGGCCCTGAATTCCTGCATTATTTGTCCTATGTTTACCAAACCCCAGCCCTACAGGGAGACGTGCCATCCTGTCTTCTGTGCCTTGTCTTCAGGTTCAGTCGCACACAGCACTGGGCTAATGCTGTTCTTTCTTCCGAGGCTTTTGTCAGTCTCGGTGCGTACACATGCGTAGTCATCACTAATCTTTTTGTCTACAGCAGCACAATAAAGATAGAATCACTGTTGGAGTTTCAATGTCTTGGAACAGGAAGGGCAGTGATAAATGAGGAGCATATCAGATTATGGCCTTTTTGTTATTCATCCTGGTCTGTCAACTTCTCTGGCTGCTATTGATACGCTCTAGCAGTCATCCAGCAACTTAACTGTCTTCTGAATGCAGCTATATTATCTGATTTTGTGGCCTTTACTCCAGACCCAGAAACTTGGCATTGCCATTACTGCTTTGGAAAACAAAGAATGATTGTATCTGTTCTGGGAACCTTTATAAGGGTGTCTATTCACACAGCACCAGAGCTCTGTTCTCAACGGTTTTAGCCACTGCCTTCTTCAGTGTTTGGGTAAGGTAATCCAGGTCCCTTGCTGCCTTCCCAGGCCCGTACTCCAGTCACCATTTCTTATATTTGGAAGTTGCTTAGTTACTTGCTCACCTTTCCTGTAGCATCTTCCTTAGCTGTACTGGTTGTAATTCCCAAAAGTCACCAGTGAGGCTCAAAACACAGTTACCTGAGCTCATTCCTCCTAGCAGGGCTGCTTAGGCCTTCAGAGTGTCTGTCTAACTATGTTAGAAAAGTGCAAATAGGGATGGAACTCAGTCTCTGAAGCTTAATTTTAAAATATGAAAAAGGATGTAGACTTGCCTGGTCACCAGTGGGAAAGAGTCTTTGTCTATTCACTTATTAATTCATTCAACAGATATTCTACTGAGTCTTTTTCCAAGCCCAGCATTGTGCTAGACCCTTGAGATACAGAGATGCACAAGGCACAGGCTCTGGCCTACAGGATCTCACAGGCTAGTAAGAAATCCCAAAAGATAAAGACTGTGCTACAGATTCTTAAAACACCGATAATTTTAGGGATATTCACAAATAGTCCGGTTCTCCTCACTTTCCCGGCACATGATAAGATTGCATTTCTCTTCTTCCTTAGAAGTTAGACATGCTGTATGAGTTGCTTTAGCCAATGATATGTGAACAGAAGTGTGATATATCATTTATAGGCGAAAGTTTTTAAGAGATAATGTTTCTATATTCCATTTTTTCTGCTTTGGGAATTGTGGAATATGTAGAGATGAAATAGCTACTAGTCCTGGTTCCTGAACAACTACAGTGAGACTCAGCCCTGGCCAACACATAAGAAATAAACTTCTGTTGTGTTAAGCCACTGTGATTTGAGGGTCATTTGTTACTACAGCATAACCTATCCTGTTTTGACTGATATACACTGGCTCTGGGGAATAGGCTTTTTTTAAGTCAGGACCAAACTGTTATATGAGGGACACCTAGATAAGTGGAGTGTGTTGGGAGGCCCCTGTAGCTAGTGCAGATGACATTCCCTGCAACAACTATGCGTCACAAAGGGACTAATGAGTCTATTCTCTTTTGTGCTCTTTGCTTATGGGCTTCCCCACCAAAGTTGCCTTTGGTCAGTTAACAGATTGCTAGTGTATGGCATCCCCTGAGAGAAATCCCCAGAAACCCAGCATTTCCAGCAGCCTGTGCTCCCCTCTGTCACAGCCCTTGTCACATTATCTGTCTGTCCACCTCACTGGACTGTGAGCACAGGTGTAGGCCTGACAATCTCCAAATTGTAATAAGTAACCAATATCTTATTTTTTAATGAGGACACTTTGAATGAATGAATGAGCCCTCTGCTACTACCTTTGCATACTATGTCTTTGGTATGGGTGGTGCTGAGTTTTTTCAGTAAGGCATGAGAAGATACAGCACAGGCAGGGGTGTCTTTTGATTACCATCCTTCTCCATAAGGTCATGGTGCCAGGAGAAGGGTTCTGTAGACAGAAAACCTTGGCTGTAGCATCTGCTCCGCCTCTCACCCTTTAACTGCATGATCTTGAGCAAGTCTTTTAACTTTTAAGTCCAAGTTGTTGTGAGGCTTAAATAAGATAATGAACATAGTTCATAGAATGTTACAGATGGAAGGAACATTTGGACATCTTCCAGCTTTTTGTACTCTGACTCAGCAGGCTAATGACAGAACTGAGAACAGAGTCCAAGTATCCTAAAGCCCAGTTTGGAGTTTTAAGGCTTTTGGTAAAAGGAACCTGAGAATCGATAACATCATAGATATGAAAATAAGCGAATTAAAGAAAAGATCCTCTGATGCATTGCTCTGAGTTGTCATGTGTTTGATTCTCCCATCCTTGTTAGAATGGAGGAAGCTATCTTTTAGCCCACCTAGCACAGATTTCTGCATTACTTACAAATTAGGTATTTGTAAAGACAGAAGCTTGATTACAATTCCATTAAGCAGCTAACCTCTGGGCATCTATTTTCAAGGCTATATAATTCACATTTTTCCCTGGCTAAGTAGATTGGCCCTGTATCCCCAGGGTGGATCTCTGCCCTGCAGCATGTTAATATTTTGGCATAAATAACTCCATGCTGAAATAGAAGAGTTGATTAGAATTTAAATAACATTTACATAAAATAGACACACTCTGCCTTGAGTAATAATTAATGAACAACTAAAAGCTCCTCTGTATCAATAAGAAAAATTATCAATAGCTTTGTATGGGCTTAGTGCCTTGGATCTTGGTGGTGGTCTGGGGGCATCACTGAGCAGAGCAACTTTAGGTGCATGAGGATTTGCACACAGAATATCATTTATATGCACAAGTATTTAAGATAGGTTATGTAGTATATTGTAAGGTAACATGCTATGTAATATATTATGTATTTATAGTGTAATTAGATGTTAACTAATGTTCATTATACGGGCATATAACCCAGATGTACACGTTTTCTAGCCTTCATGAGTTCTTTTCTTAATCCTCAACTAACAATAGCTTGAGTATCCATTCTGAGTACTACAATCTTGAATACTTCAGAAATTCATTCTTCAATTGATTTTCCTCTCCATGGCATTTCCCAGTAGCCTTAAAGTATGCTCATGGGTTACCAAAATCTACCTTCCTGTTCCTTTACCCCTTTGACAAGCATCCCTGCTCAAGAGCTTGGTAACTAACTTACCGTTGCCTGGTACTTGACTTCTCCAAGGCCCACTATTTCCCCTGAATCTCTTTACCACTTGTAAACCTTCTAACCACAGCTAAGGATGGTCTCAAAACATTTTAAAGAATTTTGTTTCATCAGTTATATATACACATAGTTTAAAGAACCAAATAATACTAAAAAGCAGGTTATTACAATTTGTAACTTCTACTCTCCCACCTTCTCTCATCAATTTTCCCATTAGGCAGTCACTTGTATATTAATAATATGTTTATATTAATATATGTTGGTTTATATATTATGTATATTTATCTGTATATATTCATGTGTATATGTGTATGTTAATATGTATTGATTTATATGTAAATTATATATAAAATATATATTAATTTACTAGGGAATATTTTGTTCTCTTTAACTCCCACCCGTACCCTCTATCTCCTCATTCCGTACACTTTCCTCATCTTGCCATCTTCCCACTATAAATAAATTTCATTTTACATCAATATTCAGTTATTATACTACTGTGCATATACAAATGTTACATACATATTACTACTGTGCATATATATATATATATTATGCACAGCTGAGTTATAAAATCTATTATGAATTCTTTTATATTTGAACTTGATTTTTTTGCTTTCTTGGAGTCAGTAATTGTTCACATTGCTTAGTTTTCCATGCAATTACCACTAGTTTAGTTTCAAGCCCTCCGCCAATTGTCTAAATCTTCTCACCAAGTGTCTTATCAATTTTATCTTGAAGAAATCTCTCCTAGTCTTCTGATATGCTCAGATATGGACTCAACTCTATAACTGATACACAGCTGTCACCTTGAGAGCTCCCTTCACCATTGCCCTGAGAATTTTTTCCTCTCTCCCATAATGATTGTCAGTTTCCTGAGTCCAAGGTCTTCCTCTTTCTGGATTTAGTCACTTTTTCAACTGTAACACATCATTCACTAAGAAATGTGTCTGTAAATATCTTTATTCTATCCTCACCTTAAATTTATTGTTTGGGTCAGCATAGAATTCTATATTAAAAGTCATTTACTTCAGAATTTTTAAGGCATTTCTCCACTGTCTTCCAGCTTCCAGTATTTCTTTGGAGATGTCCAAAGTCATCCTGATATGTGTCCTTTGTGTATAAACTATTTTCCCTCCACTGTGGAGGGTACTGACTCTGTTGCCAAAAGTTCACATAATATGCCTTGATGTGGGTCACTTCAATCTGGAAACTCATGCCCTTCAATTCTGTGAAACGTATTTTAATTGTTTCTTTAGTAATATTTTCTCCTAAGTTTTCTTGTTCTCTTTTTTTTTTTTTAGAGCTCTTACATTTTGAGTGTTGGACGTTCTGGACTGATTTTATAATTTTCTTCTCTTTTCTTCCTATTTTGCATCTCCTGCCTTCTTGTTCTATTTTCTGGAGATTTTCTCAATTCTGTCTTTCAACTCTCCCAGGTTTTTAATTTATGCTATCATTTTTTAATTTCCAAGAGCTTTCTTATTTTTTCTGAAAGTTTTTGTTTTATACATTATTGTAATCTTGTTCTATAGATTTATTGTCCTGCCTTATGTCTCTAAGAATAGCAAATATTTTAAGTGTTCTCATGCCTGTATAACCTTTGTTTCCTCCAAATTTTTTAATTTTCTTTGTGTATTTGTTCTTTTCTTTTGCTTCCCTCTGACATATATGTTAACCTTGGTAGTCTGTTTATATGTGAGGGTAATGGCTGAAAATGCCAACTGGTGGCTCTGAGCTAGTAGGTAGACTGTTGGTAGTGGGGTTTAATCTGGAGAGAATTACCTTGGCTGACAATCCCCTCCCATTGACACTTTCACTCTCTGTGACTTCCAGTCTCAACTGCCCAGTGTCTCTTCACTTTAGTAATTTTTTGTTTTACCTTTTCTCATCTTCTGCTAAAGTGGGAGAGAGGCAGTAGTCTGGCTGCACTGTGTGGGAGCAAGGATTTGGGCTTGTAACTGCTTCCTAAGTAGATGTTCAACCAGTCTCCCCGTTATCAGCCCCACCTTCACACCCACTTCCATAGTGACACCAATTTTGGAGTTCTTCAATGTAACTCCAATTACTTTTCAGTTTTTTTCACTCATTTCCCACACATTCTCAGGTCTACTAAATCAGTTTTCACTTATCCATCTGGTTTCCAACCTCCTCTTTGTTTTTATGTATAAAGACTTTTTTTTTTTAATCCCTTTTCTATCATTTTAGTGGGGTTTGGGAAAAGTGAAAGTAAATACATGTGGTCAAACTGTTATCTTTACTTAGAAGCTGATTTATAACAATTAGTGAAACTATTCTGAAGGCTTGGCGTAAGAGATATACAAGTCCAAGAGAAAATTGTCTAAATGCCGCACTGCAAGGCCGCTATCTGGAAGGAGCTAGCTGAATTCAATCCTGTAGAAATATTCAAATTTCTCCCTACCTTCAAATCCTGGCCCCTTCAACCCAAACAGAGAAGACTCTCCCTTTCCTGGTCCAAAGCCCTCCTCTTTCCTTACCCCGGGATGACCAATAGTAGAAATATTTATTATCTTCAGAGAAATCCCCACCTTTATCCATGGGGTATAATCCGGCCTTAGTGATCCAGACAAGTAAATCATGATACTCTGTATTCATTTCCCCAGAGGTCTGCTATCCAATCCAATACCATATGGAAGACACCAAGACTCCAGCACAGGTAATGCTAGGCCAAGTCCAGCCCAGAACCAATTTGCAGTCTTTTTTCTAGCATGAGTGAAGAGATGCTCAAATCAGCATTCCTTATAGGATTCTCAGAATTCTATGACAAATACTTGAGGATTTCCCTCCAAAACACAGCAATTTTCATAAACAGACCAATCTAAGTCCGCTTTTTAAAATAATCTCGATTTTATAAAGGCACATTTGCTAACGGCACACATTTTACATTACCAAATAGATTACTTGGTCTCAGTCTGCACCTGAATTCAGGTTCATTATGAATTTACAATGTTCTTTAATACCATGAGTAGATATTTTACACTCCATAACATATCAGGGCCCTGGTTTAAGGATAGTGCTTGTCTCCTATTTCTTAAGCTGTGACTGAACTATTGTGTAAATATGCCCAACCAGAGCAGGGTCCTGCCAATTCTGATTTGGAAAAATGAAAATTTTCTGAGCCTTTTCTGATCCTCTATGTGGTATAAGAGAACATTGTCCCGAATGTGCTAATCAGAGCCTAAGCTATTACTCAATAGTTCTACTTTCTTGAATTTCAATAGTTCTTTATACAGATGTGTTAGATCAGATTAAACCATATGAAATTGCTGAAATTCTTTTTTTTTTTTTGATCTACAAAAATAGCAGTTTCATATGATTGAACATAATAGTGATAAAAGCACTTGGAGTCAAGACTCTTGGTTTTGAATCCTGGATCTCCTGCATAGTAACTTAGGCTTTAGCAAGTCACCGAATGTCTCTCTGAGCTCAAGTTTTCAGACAGAGCTAACTATGTCTGTTGCACAGGATTATTGTGGAGATTAAATGACCAATAGAAACTGACACACTCAATACATAGCCCCTGAGTTTATAATAAAAACACTTGCTTGTTTATTACTTTATTTGATCTTCATAGTAATCCTATAAGGTGGACATGGAAAACAGTCTATTATTGAATCTTAGAGAGGAGGAAACTGATACCCATAGACTCTAAATGGTTTACACAGTATTATCTAGCTAGCAAGTAGCAGAACCAGAGCTGGAACCTAGGTATCTTGATTCTTGGTCTTGTATGTACATCTTCCTCTCACATGCTGTGATTCTTTCTGGTTGGCAGATCATTGCAAAACAACAAACAAAAACAAAACAAAACTCCTACAGGAGTCAACTAAGCTCTAAAAATTCTAATGCCGTGAAACACACAGCACTAAAATGAACATTCTTGATTCTTTTGATGATGAAAGGACCTATCATGTACCTAATGCTGTACCTACATTTTATTATTATTTTTTTTTATCTATTTACTCTCTACAATAATCCTTTGAGAGTATTGATAAATCTTCATTTTCTAAATAGGAAATCTGGGGCTCACAGTGGTTTGGTAAATTACTCAAAGTCACACATTATCACTTATTCTTACATATCTGTGTGGTAATCATTTTAAGAATTAATATATACTACACAAAATATGGACCAGAATTTCCTGTTCACTAATCAGATGGAAGCATAAAAACTTGTCTTGGATTTGATGTGGTCCCTGATGGCCATGTGGATATTATTTAATAGACAGGAATTCAGGAGATCTAGGTTCTACGGGTTCTGACTCTGTGACCTTGAGCCAATCATTTAACCACTCTGAGCTTGTTCCTGTCTCTCTAAAATACAAAGTTTTCTTCTTCTAGCTTTAACATTATAGAGTCTATCATTTAGAAGGTTCCATTACATGACCAACGGCACTTAGCTGTCTACCTGGAAGTTATTCTGGGATGGGCTTGGGCTGCTTTGAGAAGACATGTGAACCTGGCTCCTGCTGCTGCCAGCTATTACCAGAACACGATAACCAGTTGTGAGAAGAACCATAGTCAGTGTTGGTCAGTGTCAAAGTCCAAGGCACAGAGAACTTGGTGAGGATTCTAAATGAACTCTTGGTTCCCACAGCCTCTGAAGAGAGATCAGTTACAAGTCTAAGAAAGAGAAGAACCTAGTAGATGTACTGATCGGCTTAATGCTCCAGAGAGAGTCCATTTCCAAACAATGATGTACACCTGTGTTGGGAAGATTATTCTGCCTAGAGAATCACCTCCAATGATCACCCAACACTCTAGCCACTAGCTTTCAGTGAGCATCCCCCACCAACTCTCAACAACAGGAGACCTCAGAATGGGTTTCACTGGAGTAAGAGGCCATATCAATGCAATTGGGGCTAGAATAGCAAATTCCCCTGGCATTTGTTTGTTTGTTTGTTTGTTTGTTTCTGGATGCTGGAAATATGCAGCTGTTTACTGGAGAAAAGAGGACATTCTGGAGAAAAACTCCAGAATGCTCACGATTGCTCCATATTGACAACACATCTTGCTTTGTTCCTCCAATTTCTGCAGATTTCAGACATGTTTACTCTTCACCTGGGCTGGTTTCCTACTTTTTCCTGACATCTACTTCTCTTTGATTGATTTCCATTAGCTTATTTGGCACCTGACCCATTGCTAGCCTGACCATATCCTTCCACAAGCTCCCTTTTCACCTTTTTTCTCGCCTCAGATTCCTTGACCTGATCCTGCTTATAGCATGGCCTGGCATTATGGATACTTCTTTCTCACTCATGTCTGGTGACTGGACTCTTTTCCATTTTTATCTGCAAGTACATGACTGCATGGGTGTTTGACAGCCTATAGACAGCCTATTGTGGGCAGTGACTGTGCCAGCTCTAAAATAAATGTCATGCCCTGCAGCCCTGGGACCAGGGAATCACAGTGAATTTTAAATCCCCAGTTTGTGACTCTGAGATTGACAAGGAAGCTTCCCGGTTTCTGCCTAGTACCTGGTATTGTCTCTTGATGTGGCTGTGTTTGCTAGTCATCCTCAGGGAATGGATGTGGGTGGGTAGTATTAACACTGAGGTTCTGATCACACTCTGACATGACTAATCAGATTCCCTCAGACAAAATCACTTCACATTTGTTTAGATGGATTTAATTTTTTCCTAATTCCCCAGGCCGTTTACCGTCTTTTATGTAAGTCAATGAACACTTATATTTTTC
The DNA here is from genome assembly GCF_902729225.1 of Pteropus medius. NCBI lineage: Eukaryota > Metazoa > Chordata > Mammalia > Chiroptera > Pteropodidae > Pteropus > Pteropus medius. The sequence continues at coordinate 1,314,071 of NW_024346692.1, read as the reverse complement.
CTTTCAGTTCTATCAGTTCCCTGGTTGCTCAATGTACTTGCTCACAGTTTTATTCAGAAATCTAAACCAGAAAATTCAAATATCCAGACTTATTTGCAGCCTCTCTAATGAGGGTTGATGTTAATCATAATAAATCAAAAACACCCTGAGATCCTGAAGTGTTCTATGAATCATCCAAGAGAAAAGCACCCTATTTCCCATTTTAGTGATGAAGTTATAGTTCTCTTGGTTCATTCATTTAATGAACACCTACTGTGTACAAAACATGTGGTAGCACCTAGGGGCTGACAGAGACATATCTGTCACACATAATACACTCAAGGAAATTGTGATTAATTGGTAAGATAAAGTAGATATAAATGATAATGGCTTAAAGAATAAATTCATTTCCCTGGAGAGGCATAGATCAAGAATATCGGATTTCGGAAGAGGAAGATATCAATAAAAACAGAAGGGCGGGAGAGATTGAGGAAGGTGTTACAAAGAGGAGGAGATCTGATTCTTTAAGAACGGGTAAGATTTGCTATCCAGCAACAGAAATCTTAAGCGGCAAGAACATAAAGCATGGAGAAAGGTAAAGGTGTTTATGAAGAAGAATGTGAGGAGCACAGAAAGTAAAGAAATAGGGGTAAAAATAGATACTTTGGCATATCATGAACAATCTTGAATGACAGATTTATCCTTTCAGTTACCGGAGTTATTCAAGGTTTTGAGCTGGGGAGAAATGGGTTACTCTTCAAGAAGACTGACCTAAAGAGAGACTAGAAGGAACAGAAAAAGGTCAAAAGCTGAGGCCATGGTCCAAAAAAAACCAGCTTTCATTCTCCAATAACTGGATTATATGTCAATACCCAGTTAATCAGTATACTGAAAATTGAAACCGCCTATCTCTGACTACTCTGAATAAAGGGAAATTTGCTGTAATTGGTGAAATGTGGGGTGGTAAAAGGTTACATGTCCTGAAATACGACATCCTTGAGTTAGCTTGAGACATGATTCTAAGTATCAGAATGAATTAAGCTTCAAGATTCACATTCTGATTCACTTTAAAGAATTATTTGGTCACCGGCTATGAAAAGATGACATTTCATTAAGTAAGAGAGACTTAAAATGTTAACTAAGGTAAATAAACTCAGGAAAGAGCCCTGTGAAAATTATAATTCAGAAATATGTTTAGCTATTGTTGCTGTCATCAACAATAGCATCTGACACAGCACAGAAATAGGAGGAATTTAGCTACAGCCATCACCATTTTAATTCTTAGGATTCTTTATCTGGCCTAAGTGCTGAAACAGTTTGAGTAATGGGAGCATTTTTAATAAATGTATTATAAGTACACAGATGTTATAGTAAAAATGTTGTTATTTAAAATAGTTTAGCACTTTATTACATTTTGATTTTGATTCACATTTCTAATAATTATTTTATTTTATTTATTTATTTTTTGTATTCCTCATCCCATTCTTCCTCTGTTCAGCATGTTGCTGTCTGGGCCAGAACAATTTTCAAGATTAGGCCCTGCGGTGTCAATTCCCCTTTTTAGTAGATTCCCCAAATAACTAGTTAATCTCCTGCTCTCTCATTATTTTCTGCCTTAATAAAGATAGGTAGCAACATTCTCCAGAGATGATCCTACCAACATTTATATTTCTTTCAAATTAGAAGAGTAGGCATCTCTCCAGATCATAAAGAATACATTTATTTTAAGGTACAGTAAAGAGAATGCACAGAAATTAAAGTTTGCTTAATAAGAGCCTCAGTAGTTTGCAGAAATGGTAGCTTGTGCAGAAGGCCTCAGCTTCATGCCTGGTGCTCTGGTTTAATATTCTCATAATATGACCATTAGGTATTAAGTTATAAAACAACTTGGGAGTTCAGAAGCAGAGGAAACTTGAGACACATTTTATCTCTAGCTGTGAGTTTCTGTATCTCTCATGTGCTCTGCCTTGAAATATGTTTTCTCTTTGTATATCTATCTCTCTCTCTTTGGGGTCCTCCCTTCCTTTATTTATTTGTTTGTTTGTTTGTTTGTTTATTGTTTGTTTGTTTGTTTGTTTTCTCTACATCACTGCTTCTTTGCCCTTCTCTTGTCTTTGAGCTCCTGGGTGTTTTTCTGTCTCTTCTGGTCAGGAGCTTTGATCTCAGTGACTCCGGTCAAGTACCCACAATTCTGAAGATTATGAAGTCCCCAATCTGGATTCACTAGGAACTTTGTTAAATGTATTCCTCCAAGCACAAGTGTTTAGCATTTACATTCTAATAGGGAAATGCAGAGACTTGTCTCATATACGCCAGGTGCTTACTATGTGAACCCCGACATATATGAGTTTAGTAACCCTTTCTTATCAACCCTGTGAGGCCTACGTCACTTAAAATAAAAACAAATTATGCCTAGAGTTATGAAGTGACTTGTAGTTAGTTGCAGAATTAGAAATCACCTCTCACATTACTCTTTCTTAGTCTGATCCATATGTTTATCTGCAGAGGTTTATAAACCTTCCTCTGTAGCATATAAGAGTAGAATGGCTCATTCAGGGGTTTGAAAGGCCAGGGCTTATTAGATTTATCATTAAACTGAGGGAACATTGGTCTATTTCAAGTCTAGAAAGTATTTATTACTGGAAAAGCTAGAGATTCAAAAGGTCTAGTGGGAGAAGTCAGTGGTTTGGTAGCATTACAGAGCATCCATTGGTTAGGTTGGGGTCCTTTGACTTCAAGCAATAAAAACAGATTCTTTCTAACATAAGTTTAAAAAGAGGATGTATTGGAATAATAGATGGTAGCTCCTAAAATTGAAGAAATGCATAAAGGTGCCAAATAGATTTGAGAGGGTCATACGCTGGAACAGCTCTGGGAATCCAGGTAACAGGAGCCAATTGATGGTCTTGTCAGGGTGCAGCCATAGGATAAATTAGCTCCAACTGTTTTTTCCATCTGCTAATGAGTTTAAGTTCCAGGGAGAGTCCAGTTGGAGCATCATGACTGATAGCCCTACCAACAAACACAATTGCCAAGAACTTTGAGAATATCAGAGCAGTTACCCTTTTTTTTACCTTCCAGCTGATTCAACTACAGTGTTTTCCATTTCATACAACCCTTTGGTACCAGCTCACTCTAGAAGATTCCTTCTCCTCCACTACTACCCAGAAGAATAAACACTTTCCCACCTCTATGTTAAATCATGAAGTTTTCCCTTCCACCCATTCCTTCTCTACCTTCCAAACGTGATGATGCCCAATTTCTAACCAAGTATTGTTCACAACAATCGAAAACAATGGATGAATTAATCTTTGTACTATTTCTAAGTTGGTGTCACCCTGACTGCATCAGAATAAACAGGAAGAGGAGAAATGAAAGTTTAACAAGTGTATACCCAGCCCATGGTTATATGCAAGCTCCTATTCCCAGTGGATCAAGATAGTCCCCCTTCTTCCTTCTCCTCCTCCTCCCCATTCCTATCCTTCATCCCATGTGAGATCGTAGTGTGTGAGTCCCTGCAGCTGCTAACTGGACTGGTCTTTTGATTACTCTGATTTCTCTGCAGTCAAAAAACCGTGGCCTGAGTCTGATTGTCTCACACTGAAAAAAGAGATAATTAATCTTTGTGCTAATGATCAAAAGAAAAAGAAACAAAAAATTCATATGTATGGGTATGTATGTGTGTGTGTGTACATATATATATATATGTAATGCACTTTTTGGTGACATATGGCTCTTTCTTCTTTGATTTTTATTCTCCCATGGCCTCTTTCTCCTATGGGAGCATTTTCTTCTATTTCCTTCTTCCTTCAGTTCTCCCTGTTATGCCCTTTCTCCTTCCTTTCCATCTTTATTCTCTTGGCTTCTTTGCCTTTTTTACCCTCCCATATAGAGATAAAGTTGAAGAGAAGCCTTGTGGGGTTAGCCCCCCACCACGGATCAGGCGTTCCTCCTTCCCTTGAGTTCACACCCTCTGGGGATCCAGTGAACCCAGTCTGCACATTTCCACGCTTGTAGCTGGCTTCTCCACTGAACCAATTTCTACATGCATCACCAGGGAAATAAAACCTACGATGAAAATGATAGTATTGGTTTTCCATTTTACTTTACTGGTAATGAAATCACAAAACTTCTCACAGAAAGAGCCCTCACATGCCTGAACCACAAACCACATTGGAGAAGGGAAAGCCATACAATCTTTCCATCTACTAATGCGAGCCACAGACCAACTCAAACCTGAGCCTATTTTAGATATTTCTAAGCTCAGAATAATTTGTATTGAGCAAAGTGGATGCAGCAGAGGAAAATAAAAATCTGCTGAAAGTGTTCTGCAAAAAAAACCCAGGAGACTACCTAAACTGATCTTCAACATCGAGAAATTCTGAAGTAGTAGGAGAATTGCTTAAAGGTTTTTGGAAGAACGTATTACGATGGCAAATCAATATGGAACTTAAGTGAAATTGACTCAGGCAGATGGAAAAGGAATGTTTTAAAATCAGCTCACGCCACTAACTTGTTATGTGAACTTGATCGTGTCACTTAACCTCCCTGGACCTCATTTGCACTGTTTATAAAATGAAGGAGAAGAAAATGTTTAGATTCATGATTTCTAACAACATTTTTGCTCTAAAATTCTATAATTCTAATCAAGACAAGAAGATTGTAGCTAACGATAAAGCTATTTAAAAAGGTTTTCCCTGTAACCCACTGGAAGAATGACAGGTAATAACCAACGTGAAACCTCAGCAAATCATCTTGCCCCTTCTCAGAATGTTCTGGCTTCTCTATGATTCAAAGAGAGTGAATTCACTTGGCCTTCTAGGTGATCTTCCATTTCTTACCTCTGCATCCAACTAAGCCACTGAGGAATGGGCTGGCTAGATAACTGTAGGTGTCAAAGAGAATAGATACAACATATATTGATGGTCTCAGCTAGAGGCTGCCAGAAGCTCTCTTTGTGAAGAACTTGGTGGAGCTGCTGGGGAAAAAAAAAGTAATGAAAAATTTTAAAAACTGATAGACCTCAAGACAAAAGAATTTGACATCAGGAACAAGAGAAATGTTGGCAGCAACCTTCCCCCACTTAGAGAGAATACTTTCTAAGAGTGAGCTGGGATTCCATGGGGATTATTTGCCTATTTGCCTTCAGATTCATTCCCTGACTTTCTCTGGCAAAATATATTTCCCAGACTCCCTTGCTAACTATTTTCTCATTAGGTTCCACTCATGGCAAGCACGAGCAGGAGACTGGAGCAAGGAGGAAGACAAGGAACTTCTCCCTTTCTCTGCTTCAGGGGTTGGGGACACAGCCTCATCAATGGGCTGGGGCTGCTCTGTGATCCAACCTCCCACCAGCAGGACTGTCTCTTGGGCTCTGGTAATACCACCTCCTCCCTTGTTTTCTTCCTCCCCAGGGATGGTAGCAGGTTGTTAATGTTGCTAATCTCAGTCGTTTCACTGTCCCCAAGTTGACTTTTCAGCTCCTCCAGCACCTTTGAGATGTACACTCCATATTATATTTCTTCTGTGAGATTATTTGGCCTGGGTTTTCTCTTCCTGACCACACTCTGGCTGCCACAGATGCCTGATTATGAGCGTGCGCTGACACTGTCATGCCATCCATATGCAGGAATACCTTGGGTACACTGGCACCGTTCTTAGGAACATTATCTCAAAAAACCCTCCCCTACCTTGGTGAGAGCAAGATAGTCAGCTCAGTGACTCAGTGATGATGAAGTCAACACTGACTTCAAGAACAGGTTGGCCAATGTTGGTGCCTCTATAAGTAGCACACCTAGCCAACCAGGTGGAGCAAAGAAATTGCATTGATGGCTGCTGCAGGGAAATGTCAATGTCTGCCTGTCACCTGGACAAATTTACCTGGAAAAGGGAAGGGATTTAAAAGGCTCCGATGGTTCAGAGACAATTTTCTTTACCACCAAAATTATTCCCACAGCCCTTGATTGTTCTCATGCACAGTGCTGTTATCTAGAAGAGCGAGGATGTAAATAATAATTTCCAAAGCACTTTCAAGCTTTTATATCATTCGATATTCATATGCATTTCAGATGAAGATTTTGATATTCTGAAAAACCACAGCTAATAAGTAACATAGAAAAAACCAAAATCCAAGTTTTCTGACCTCACTTTCTGTGCTTTTTGAGGAGCATATGGCAAGAGGCAGTGAGGGATCCCAATAGATTACCAAGAACATACACAGAGAAGCTAGGGTTGCCGGAGGCAAAGTTCAACCTGTATGCATATTTACAGCAAACCTGCCATACTAAATGCATACTTAGATATTTACATCTCTGTCTAGATTGTGAACTAGAGAACAGGGACCAAGTATTAGTCTACTTTAACTCCAGCATCTCTCACAGCTTGAAGTCTAGCGGTGCCCGATAAACATTTGTTGGCTACACAGAAGAATGAGGGTAGAGCAAGCCATTAATTGGGCCAAAACAAATATTGATGGAATTGGAAATTGGAAATTAACAGCAGAGTCAATTATATTAAGTAGATCACATAGAAATAAGTGCCTTCCTATATGTATTAAGATATAGGAAATGTCTTACTATCTCACCTAATATCTCCTTATAGGACCAGAATTCAACCACGAGCAATCCATTCCTTTGGTCTTTGGGAGTCTCTATGGCAAAGCAAAATCTCTGAAACTGAGAATAATAATAAATTTGATTTTAAAAGGAAAATAAAAGAGAACAGATCTCTGAGCAGTCCTACTTCTGGGTATTTGCCCTACAGGTACACCCACATACCTGTAAAATGATGTATATAAATGGTTTGTGTAATATTTTTAAAAGCAAATAGTTGGAAATATCCCAAGTGTCCATCTATAGAGAGTTGGTTAAATAAACTGCAAGACTTTCCATGCATTTATCTTTTAAAAAAAAAGAATGAAATTCTTTATATATTAAAATAGAATTACCTTTGGGATATATAATGAAGGAATAAAAGCAAGATGGGGATCATATATTATGTTAAGTTTTGTGTAAGAAAAGGAATGGAATAAAAATGTGTATTTTTATCTGCTTTGTTTATATAAACTAGCCCTGGAAGAATACACGAGAAACCAATACAAAAGCTTACCTACATAGAACGAGTGGAGAGACAGTCTGAATGGGAACATGGTGAGAACAAGACTTCTTAATGTATGTTTACTGAAATCATTTTGGGTTTTGAATAGTGGAATGTATTAACTAATTAAGTATTTTAATTTAATTTAATTTAACTTAAAAGAGAGGATCTAAAAAAAAGAAAAAGAAATGGGAAAACACCAAAGACAAGCTGTAGTAGTCTAGAATTTCTCTCTTCCTCTGTCTCCCAGAGATATATGATAACTACTGAGCCTCCAAGTGTTCTGATTTTGGCTTGCTACAGCACCTGCTAAATCTCCCCACTGCTGGAATTATTGCTCCTACCTCAATTATTATTGGGTCTTACTCATTCACTAGATTGTTAGTCCCTAGAGAGCAGAGTCCATGACTGACTCCTCTTTTTCAACCCCATGGTTCCAGGCATATAAAAGTACTTTAAAAATAAATAAATCTCTGTTAAATAGAATTGAATTTTTCCTACTGCCAAATCTAATTCTGCCTTCAAAATCCTGAGCACGAGCCAGAGATTTCTCCTTCCTTCTCCTCCAAAAGCATTTTTAAAGTCTATTTAGTAAGAGCACACTTGTTGGTTTCTGAAATGTTTTTATAGTCCCCAAAAGTGAGAGGGGCAGTCTTTCCATTTACTATCAAGCAGAGATGGGAGGTGGCAGAGCAGGCATCTTGAATAAAGGGGCAAGTGAATCTGAGATCTTTATAAGGCATATGCTTTCCCATGAGCCTGGAAGTGGGAATATTGAATTAGATGCAATGGGCCCCATGAGTGCAGGTGGAGGCTCAAGACTCAGAGTCCAAAAAGATGATTAAATTCAGGTTTTTTCCAGAAGATAACCTATCTAAAAAGGCTATCTCCAATGAATGAACATAGAAAGCCAGGGAGTGTGCTTGTTTATTCACTCGTTTATTCATTGACTATCTACCATGTTCCAAGTAGGATGCAAGACCTTGAGGTTTCAGCAGTGAACACTGCAGATCATGCTTAAAGTTCAGGTAGGCAGTTGAACCAACATCACCAGCAATCGATTCACTCGTATCACCAACCAGTGCCTGAATCTACAAAAGGCAAAACCCAGCCACCTCCCCAAGGCATAAACTGTAGGGGTAGACAGGACATCAGCATCCCAGGTAAGTGGAATATATTATGAAGGAATAAAAGATCTTCAGACCAGAGCTCCGAACAGAAATCCAGTCATATGAGTTGACCACTGCAGTGGCCAAGATAAGGCAAGGACTTCATAGGCATATACCTGCTCATGGCTCATATCAGTCACCCTGTCAGGGATGGCTCAAGGATTAGACAAGGCTAAGACTCTGTGAGGGAGGGACTGAGAAGGACAGGGCTGGCAAAGAAAGCTCTAGAGAATTAATATATGTGTTCTCATTTATGTATCCTATTAAGCAAAATTCCCCTCCCCTTGTACACATTTCCCTTACATTTCATGCTGTCCTTTTGTGTCCACCCTATTCCATTAGGTTTTATCCACATAATTATGGTGATGGGACAGTGGGGAGAGTACATAATAGAGATGACCTTACAGCTTTGCTAAGCACACTGTTATTTCTTTTAAGTTTACTTTTTAAGCATACCATTGTTTTCAAATCTAGAAAATAGGGAGTCTATACTGGGAATCAGAAGAGGTTACCTTAATATTTCAACATTCAACATCTATACAGCACAGAGGACTAGAGGTTTTGCACTAACTCAGTCACTAGTTAGCCAAGTGACCTTAAAGATGTCAATGAACCCTTCTGCGCCTGATTTGTCCTGTATCATATGGGAAAGTCACGCCTATTTTGACCCGATAAGGAAAAAATGTATGTGATGTATATGTGCTCTAAAAAAAGACAAACACTATACAAAAATATGTGAGATATTTAAAAATTATTATAGTTCTAAATTATATAAAAGTAAGGCTAATATGAAATTCTCATTGTAGGAGCAAGGTGGGTGCCTGGAGAGACAGGTTAGAGAACATTGTTTTGGTGTTTTTAAAAGTCACATTTTTCATTATCTGTGACAATCATAGACTGCTTTAGGACTACACCATCTTCCCATGTTAAAGATTTTTGTTTTGATACTAGATGCAAGGATTAGACACAAAAGCAGTCAGTGCACAAGGTTAAAGCAATACTGACTGCTTAGCGACTTCGGAATATTTTTAGCTCCATTCTACCTCTTTCAAATTTCCTACAGACAAAACGTACAGATATATTACAGTCTCAGAGAATGGCTTCAGAAGTAATCGAAACATCACATGCAGTATCAAGAAAAATTTAGACACACTCTTACAGAGATATAGACAGTGTTTTATGAGCAAATAAAAAACACGAATGCCCAAAATATTGATGTTATGTCAAAAAGAGCTCTTCCCTGGATAAATGAATGTTGCAGGGTAACACCACATAATTCAGGGACGAATCCCCCTCCTCCATCGACTCCTCAAACACAATCTTAGATCTTTTATAATTGTTTTGCATAATTTATTGAGCAATATTTATTGAAAGACTTCTAGGCTCCAAGCACTAGTTGAGTTCTGTGTTGAGGATTCAGCAGTGTCCAAGACAAACTCTCTAACTTCATGAAGCTTATATTCTTGTAAGAGAGACAGAAGAAACAAGCAAATAAATATTTACACTAATGTTATATAGAGATAAATGCTATTTAAAATATAGTAGAGTAAGGAGAAAGAGTAAGGGATGCTATATTAGAAATAGTTGTTAGGAAAAGTCACTCTGAGAAGGTGACATTTGAACAAAAGGAGTGACAAAGTGAGCCATGGGAGGGGTTTATCTAATAAACATTTCATCTCAAGACAAGAGAAAGACAATAAACACACCACGAAACAATTCTGACCATAGATAGTCTATCATTATCAGAGAAGGCTAAAAGTGTCTTCCAAATGTGCTTGCAGGTTGAGCTGGTTCCCTTGCACCTCTGCCATCACCATGACAAGAGCTTTTCCTGGGCAGTTGCTGCCCCTTCTGCATGGGCCTCAGAATGAAGTCATGTGTAGCCCACCTGAGACTTTCCTGCAGGAAGGAGGCCAGACTAGAAAGGCCTACAGCATGAAGCAAAGCATGAAGCCAAACCCAGCCTGGATTACCTAATCTTCAGCTGACTCAAGGATGTGCTAGCAGGAAAAATAAATGACTGTGATTACTGGGTTTGGGGGGAGCTTGTTACTCAGCCCTAGCTAACTCTTACAACATGCCAGATAGTGGCAAGGTAATGATAAGTCCTAAGATGAAAATCAAAATAAGGAAGCAGAATGGGAAGTATTCAGCGGGTGCAAGATTTTCTGAGGATGATGAGAGATGGCCTCAATGAGAAAGCGACTTGGGAGTAAAATATGAAGGCGGTGAAGGAACGAGCTAGATTTCTGGAGGAGGAACATTCAAAGAAGAGGGAAAAGCAGATGAAAAAAAGCCTTGAGGCAGCATTGTGCCCCTCATGTTCACAGAGAGCAAGGAAGCCAGAGTGGCTGGGGTGGAGTAAGTCAGGGGGAACGTTATAGGAGGTAAAGTCAGGGAGATGAGGAGACAAGTCATGAAGGGCCTTTCAGGCCCTATGTGTTGGAGTTAAGCAGAGGAGTGGCATAGTCTGACTTAATTTTGAAAAGATCACTCCATCTCCTGTGCTGTGAATGGGGTATAGGGAGATGAACAGAAACAGGGGGATTGGTTGGGAACCTATTACAATAAACCAAGGGACAAATTACGGTGACTTGAATGAGGATGGCAGCCACGGAGGTAATGGAAAGTGATCAGATTTTGGATGTGGCTTGAATGTAGAGCTAATGAGATTGTACTTGTAAACAATATGAGATGTGAGAGAGAGATTCCAGAAATGACTCCAAGGTTTTAGTCCTCGGCAACCGGAAGGTTGGCATCAACATCTGCTAAGATGGGGAAGACTGTGAAAGGAGCAAGTCTGGGAGAAGGATCACAGCGTCTTGGGTTGAAAACATTAAACTTGAGTTACCCATTAATCATCCAATGAGAATGCCATAGAGGCAATTTGACGTCTAGAATAGAGAAATTCATTGGAGAGTTATCAGCATATGGATGAAGTTTTTCTCCTGTCAATGAAGATCTGAGAGCTCTTTTACAAGGGAAGAGAGACCAAAATGGAACACTGAAATCAAGGGCTGCTGAGATGCTAATATTTCTGTAGGCTCTTCTCTAGGCCACATGGCAAATAGTTAAAATATTGCTCAATTTAGCTCTCTCTTTCTCTGGCTTTGCCTTGGTCTGGGCTTGCCTTTCTCTCTGCCACATTTTGATAAGTTTCCACCTGGTCAACTGAGGCAAAGCCCAAAGCTCAGAGGAGTTGATGTGCTAATGAGAGACATGCACTATTCTGACTTCGATGGCCTTATTAATTTGGGCAGATGCATTGGGAATGTGATATTATTTTGAGAAAAAGGAAAACACTGCCCCGACCATCTTTGAGACTAGGAAGAGGGAGAGGGGCTTCTCTGAGTCTGTAGACCACCATGAACAGGTGCTGCCTCCTCAGTCTGCAGGTGCAGCATTCTCTGGCTTTATCTGTTATCAACCTGTAATGGAGTAGAAGGCAGGGAAGCAATACACAAAGCAACATGGCCCTATTTCAAAGAGTGACACTCCTGTGCTAAGCTGAGGCACCCAGCTTAGAGAAGAAATCTATGGCGTCAAATGAAAACTTCAAAATAAATGCCCACAAGGTTGTAAAATCACTACAAATACAATTGTTTAATACCTCAAAGCAAGTTTTAAAACTTGATTTCCTTCTGCTGGCATTATCACCAATCTATAGCCAAGATACTTCTGCCTCATAAATTTGAAAATATTTGATTTAGTTTTTAGAAAAGTTTAGTTTTTAGAAAACTAACAAGGGCTGCTAGGAGAAAAATCTGAAATCTAGATTATCAAAAGTAGGCTACGAGCTTGGGCTTGGAAAGTAGGACAACAGACATGAACTCTACTAAGGGAATATAAGCCACCAAAGAGATTGACTTGTAGGAGAAAGGTCCTTGTCACATTGAAGAGTCATGAGAGAAAGACGCTCACGCCAGATTTGGAATCATAGCTGAGAATTTTCTTCACACGCTTTTAACACCACCATAAACTGGATGGTGTGCCCATTTCCCTTTCCCTTTGAGAAGAATAGAAACGGTCATAAATTTTCATGGCTGTGCTTATTTATACATTGTGACATTTTACTACTCTTAAATTATGATACAATCCTGAAAAGCCTAGTACTGCAAAGCGTAAAGTCTGGGCTTATCAGTGGGTTAATATTTCTGGTGTATGTGAGGATAAAGGATACACTTCCTGCAGGATTACAGGCACCATGTGCACTGGCCCTGGTGCAGGATGCCCAGTTAGGGGACATCTCGCTGGGTTGTTCTTGAACCTTTGATTCTACAAAATTAAACCTAAGTAAAGGAGATTCACAAAGGCAGCAGAGCAAGCCCAAGACTTTTACTCTGGAGCATCTTGCAGGGGTTATTTCAGTTACTCCCCTGGCCCACAAAGGAGAACTATGGTAAAGGTGAATAAAGGTGATCATTGAGATGGTTGTCAAAGGATGATTTTGAGAGGAAAAGAAAGCAAAGCAGGGGCCAGCAGGTGAAAACGCAGGGAAACAGAAATCAGTTCAACAAGGAAAGAAAGACTTTTCTGACAGAATTATTCAATGGTGAAAAAGCTTCCTCAAAAAGCAGACAGCAAAATAACTAAAGGTGTATTCTTCCTTTCTTTCTTCTTTTTAGACAAAAATTTATTGAATAAACTCTATTATGTGCCAGACACTGTGCTTTGACTTGTATTATGTTGTTTCTAGATGACTATTACCCCGACTGGACATATAGAACCACTTGAATTTCTATTTATTCTTATTGCCCTGTTCTGAGCACATATATTAAAAAATGTCTGTTTGAAGGGAGAAGGGGGACAGGGAGAAAGAAATTATAGATGGGATTTCTGCATTGCCAGGATGATTGGACTAATTAAAATACCATTAATTTAAATCACATCAGCCAAAGAGATATGGAATCCACTGTTTAAAAAAAAAAAAATTGAAACAGTAATTTTTAAACCTTGAATAAATGAAAGTGAAACACTTTACCCATTCCACATACTTTGGTTATACAGAGTTCAACCTTTTTCTACCCAAGCACCAGAAAGGAGCGTGGCTGCTGGCCCACACTTGAGAAAGTTAGTCAAGGAAAGATTTTGTTTTCTTGATCAGTGTATCAGAATGCCACCAAGTACAACCCCTCAGGAAACGAGTCGGGCTTTATCATGCCTGTTTCCTCTTCAAACTATGATCCAAGTCTCTCATTCACAGCCGTGATGCCCCTCCCACCTCCTCTCCAAATGATAGAGAACCAATCCCAATGAACTCAGTGATCCAGAGAATCATACCATGTAAGCATTAAAACCAGCGTTTAAGGAACTCCTTTTCCATGCTCCACATTTTATAGGCCATAGGACTGAGGCCCAACATGGGACACCTTCTCTCGTGCCATGGCCAGGCCCTGTTTTCACACAACTCGGGCACAAATAAATGGACTAGCTACTCTCCGTTAACCTTCTGCTTCCTGCCAGTTTCTCCACTGCTTGAGTCACTTCCCTCTTGGGATTGTCCCCTTCCCACTGGCACCTTTACATATGTCACCAAGAACCATCAATGGCAAAACTGACTGTCAGTAAGTAGAGTCAGGCAGTGATGAGGTGGATGTTGAATCGAGGATACCCTCTTGACCTCACCACCATTAGCAGTGCTGGCAAGCACTAGAAGGAGGGTAAAGCCCTGGCTAATTGGCCATGGCTGTTATGTAGCCAGCAAGCAGCGATAGCAATCTGGCTCATTTCTCATAGCCCGTCTATATGAAATCCTCCACCTCAAACTAAAAAAGAGTCTCCTCTCACCCCACCACAGCTTCCCCAGAACATACCTGCCTAACTAAGCCATTATGGGACTCTTTCAACTCACTCTCAGCAATCATTTTTATTTAAAATCATCTCTGCTTTCTAACCTGATTATTAGCCATCACTGCTGAGAGCAGGCTGGCTGCTAAATTAGTTGGTACTCACTGTTCCTGTACTCCTTATGTGTCTCTTCCAACCACAGAGGACTCATAAAAGTGAGGGCATGCAGTCACAAACAAGGCACTTATGAATTCGAGACTGCAGTTCCACACTTATTTTCCATGGCTGGATGAGCTTAGGTGTGGGCAGCAAGATGTTTTTCTATACAATTAGTATAGAAAAATTCATAAAGAATCTCCTTCATTAGGCAACTTTTCTCTGCCCTTTTGGAATAAGCCAAACAATCTTCACAAAACTAGACTATCTCAGAATGTATTGTTTTTGTATAACATGCTTATTGTAGTTGGGAGGAAATCTGCCTTGACTATAGATCTTTTCAAAAATTTTGACCATTTAGGTTTTAAAAATTTCTATTCCCCATTCTCACACTCAGATTAGATATAACTTATCTGGAAAACAGAATAAAAGAATCTTAGATTCTGTTTGGGGTGCTACCCACCGTAAAGGATGAAAAGGGGGTGCATATCCAGTATGAAATAAGCTATCTGAGGCCAGATCTTATGGCAGTGAGGCAAGAAGAAATTTCCTCCCTTTTCCTAGAAAAGGAGGAGTTTTGCACCTTCTTTGGATATAAAAGGGGTGTCTGCTCACTATAATCTTCACAAAGACCAGGTCTGATGAACATATTCTCAGGTTCAACAATTCAATGGCTCAACTCTACATCCCAATTAACTTCCAAACTCCTTGGTCTTCACAAACCTGGCCTTTCCAACTTTCCTATCTCACTTCGTTTACAAAATGAACAAGTCAAGCTGAACTAGTCTAATTGTTCTTTAGTTAAGTCCCACACTTTCCCACTTAGGCTTCGTTCAAGCTGCCTATAATGTTCTTCCTCACCCCTTGGCCCATCTCTGCAGGTCCACATCTTATTGTCCTTCAAGGATAGTAAGAGACAGAAATTGACTCAAAAGGAATTGGTTGGAAAGATAGAAAGATAATTCGTGAAAACCAAAAGTACCAAGTACGAATAGACCTTACAAGGAACTAGAATAAGAAATTGGAAAGCTATATAGAGCAATGATTTGTTTCTCTCATTCTCCGCTTCCTCCTCCCTCCCTCACTAACCAAATATGTTCTGTCTCTACTTCCTCCCATGAGTCTCTCCCTTGCTTTCAGACTCTGCTTTCTCTACCTTTCCATATACACCTACCAAACATGTCCACCTCAGCTCCAAGCCCTCTGACCAACTGACTAGCATCCTACAGTGTATACCAATTCCCAGCGTATGAGGAAGGAGGTGTCATTGGATTGACTTGCACATTGGACTGACTCTCGGTTGATCAACTCCACTCTGCTCAGCTGGGCCAAGGAGGTGAGGGTCATCAAATATAAGTTGACAGAGTTTCTGTGTAGATATATCTGTGTTGCTGAGTGGGGAACATTTTCATAGCAGCAGGGCATGACCTAAGCAGACTTCCTAAAAGTTACCTAAACCAAAAATCCAGCCCAAATTCCAGCTCTTTCTCAAAGCTTTCTCTGGTTCCACCACCTAGACATAACCTCTTCTCTCTTTGAGTATTTATCTCACTTGTAAGAAGAACCAAGTGAAGGACAGCCCTGACTTTAGCTCAAATATAAATGTGTCTCAAAGTAACAACAGCTCAGCAAGACACAACTTGTTTTGATACGAAGCCTTGGGAGGGTTGAATGTCTTCATGTAAACTTCCCAAAAGCCCTTAGCAGACTCTTTGGACAGGATACCATTTTGCTATGGATAAAATGCAGCCGCTTCAAGGGATGAAAGCCTCCCCTGGCTTTATGTTTGCCTACCAAATATTCTGTCTCCTGCTTGCCTCTTCAATTCCTGTTCCCATGCCTTCCCATGCTGAATGGAGCCTGCAGTGCAAAGAGGCTCTCCGATATTGACCTTGGATTTTCACT
Source organism: Pteropus medius (assembly GCF_902729225.1). NCBI lineage: Eukaryota > Metazoa > Chordata > Mammalia > Chiroptera > Pteropodidae > Pteropus > Pteropus medius. The sequence goes on along the minus strand of NW_024346692.1, from coordinate 1,297,980 downwards.
GAAAATGCCCTTAGCCATTGTGCTTCTCTGCCTTTGCCATGCTGTTCTCTTTTCCTGGAAGGCACCCTTGTCCTTCCCCTATTTATCTGCCAGAAAACTTATCTCTTTAAGGGTTAGCTCAATTTGCTCCTCTTCTGGTGTCATGAAGATATTTGTCTATGTTTCCTTCTAAAAGCTTTATTGTTTTACTAGGGTATTGGTTTTTAACATGACCTTTAAGAGTACTCTGCAGACACTCTTAGATTCACCCATTAGAACTTGTGCAGGTTTCCATTTTGCAAACATCACACCGCCTTGCATTTGTCTTTTGATGTTTCCATCCATCAAAAAGATTGTATGAGCCTTAAAGGCACACAAAATGGCTTTTTTACATCCATATCCCTAGAACCTAGCACAGGTCCTGTCACGCAGAATTTTAAAAGAAGCAGAAATCACTGGAAAAGGCTAAGGAAACCCCTTGGCACCAAAAGATTCTTCCTTTTCTTGCCACTTTATAAGAAAAATATTTCAGTGGATGTCTGAGAATACTGCCTAACTTTCCTACAGAGAACCACCCACCTACCCTGTGTGCAAAGTGGGCTGTCATTCACAGTGACCCAGCCCTTTTTCCCCTGCTGTCATAGGGGTAGGCATGTAACTCAGGCTGACAATTTAGAGGATTCCCATTCCTTGCCCACAATAATAGGTTCAGGGGTGGGCATATAACACGAGTAAGTACAATCAGAGCTTTCTCTGAGATGTAAGACATGAACACAAGGAAAAGGATCTTTCCACCTGGACTGTAAATTATAAGAACACAGACTTAGAGCTAGTAATGGCCATACTTTCTTCCTCTTGAGTATGAAACCAAAATACATAGAGAAACAGATGTAGAGAGAGATATATGAGTAGAGCCCTAATATGTTGTTTTAGTGCCTAGATCCAGCTGCATCTGAAGTCAGACCCATCTTGTCCTTCCTGGTTACTAGATTTTAGAGCCAGCTCAACATTCTATTCGTTGAATTTCTATTATTTGCAGTCAAAACAGGTCTGATATATACCATTTCTTTTTGCTGAGATATAAAGTGAGAGTTTCTTTTCTACCAATAGAACTCTTGCTTAATTACCTTATCCTGAACAATAAAAATTATTTAGGTAAAACCCATTAGCCTTAAATGACCTCAACCATTGCTAGGATTTGGGGCGCTCAGAGGTTACCGTATATAAATCTGACATATTCTGTTTAAAAGAGGAAAAATGTTTTAATACAGATTTAGCAATTATTCTCAGGAGAATTGCAACTGTTTATTGTCATAACTGAAACATTTAAAGATCATGTTAAAAACCAATACCCTAGTAAAACAATAAAGCTTTTAGAAGGAAACATAGACAAATATCTTCATGACCTTGGAGTAGGCAAAGAGTTCCTAAATAGAATACAAAAAGCTCTAGCAATAAAGGGAAGAAAGTCAATAAATTGGACTACATTAAATTAAGAACTTTTGTTTAAAATATTATTAAAGAGTGAAACACAAGCCATTGAGTGGGAGATGATATTTACAACAGACTGATCTATGAAAGGACTTGTATCCAGAAAACATAAAGAACTTCTACAAATCAATAAGAAAAGGGCAGACAACTCAACAGGGGAGCAGGGGAAGACAAAGGGACTATCAAGTGGTCAATATGATAGGAAAAGGTACCTAGCCTCACTAATTTTCAGAGAAATTCAAATTAAAACCACAATGATATACCATTAGATATTCCGCAGAATGTCTCAAATGAAGACAGTAGGACCAGGTTAGGCAAGGATGTGGAGCAGCTGAAACTCTCATACCCTACTGATAGGAGTATAGGTGAGCGCACCACTTTAGGAAAGTATTTTAAATATTAACTGACACTGCTAGTAATGTTTGGCTTCTCGATGGGTACCGGATACACGAATATTTTTACTCTGTGTCAGTTCTTGGAGCTGTACACTTATGAGCGTGCACTTTTCCGAGTATATGTTTAACTTCACTGCTATCAGGGCCTCCAGCAGCAGCAATGTAAGTCAATTCAGCAAGTGCCCTTCACAGCTGAGCTGGGCCAGGGAGGAGCTCTGTTCTCAGTCCTGGTTCTCCACCCTCCCCTTCAATTCTGCCTGTTACCCAATATCCTTTACATTAGCCAGAATCACTTTCTATTCCTTACAACTCAGACCCCTGGCTAGCACCACCCTACATAATTTATATACATAATTAATTTCATAATATAAGTTGATATTTGACTAAAAATTTATATATTCAAAGTGGTCAAATTATTCCTTTTGACATTTTTCTGATTGAGAAAATATTGTGGGCTTCTGTTTGGGGTTGCCTTTTATCTCGGCATACATAGTTTGTGCTTCAAGTGTCTACTCAAAGACAGCTGGTGTAGTGGTTAAGCACTTGGACTCTGATGCTAAATGTCCTGGGTTTGATTCCCAGCTTCAATATTTGCTGGCTGTGTGACCTTGGACATCGTCATCAATCTTTCTATGTCTGAGTTTCTTCCCTTGTAAAATAGGGATAAGGCCTACTTTCATAAGTTTATTATATGTGAATACATGTAAAACATTTGTAAGTATTTGCTATTGTTATGATTATTAACATGAAAGAGACTCAGGCTCTATCATCATCTAAGCATGCTCCCCTGTCCAGGCCTGAAGCAGCTAGAACAAGAGAAGGAGGAACTTCTAGAGTCAAATGAGAGTACATCTTATTTGAGCTGGACCAATGTTTTGGAAGTAAGCAGTAAAGGCCCTGAAGGTCTGTGCTCCTTCTCTGAAGACCCTCCACCCCGGTTCTTCCATATCCCACCTCCCATTCCCGAACACTACAGCCGCCACCTAGCTCTGCTCAATTTATCCATTGAGAATGGCCTAATAAAACCCCTTTCTGGGCACCACCTTGGCCTCTGACTCCCAAGTCTTTTTGAAGTATCTCCCAAGAACCTGTTTTAATGTTAATTGACAACCAAATTCTGGGAGCTGCAGCAATAGCTGCAATAGTAGGAGTCAGGGGCTTTGGACCATTGGCTCAGCGGCTCCTCTCATCCTTGCCCGATGTCCATCTCACACTCAGCCATCTGAGGAGCCTCAATTACTACGCCCCTTGCAAGCCTGGCCTTAAGTGCCTTACCACTGACAGAACACACCTCAAGAGGCCACTCTTAATCAGGGCCTTAATCTTGTCTCAGCTCTGTGGTTTTCGGAGCCTTTTCCACCCCTCTGCAGCACACTCCTAACTTGCCTATAATGACTGTTTACATTTTTTCCTCCTGATCCTTCTTCCAGTTCTCATCCTTCCCTAACAGGTATTTCGGAATGTTAAAGTAGCAAGCAGAAAAACTAGGAAAATATTAAGAACAAATGAGCAGCAATGTTTACACACCAAAACACACCACCACACACACACACACACACACACACACACACACACACACACACACACACACCACAGACAACACTGCATAAAGATCATCTCAGGATGACTGCTTGTAGTTGAGGATATATTCTGATATGCCTACTGAAGTACAGAAAGATAGACTAAGAGTTTGGTCTAAAATAGTTAATGACATAGATTTTTTTTTTTTTTTTTATAAATTGTACAGGATTCAGAGTAGGATGGGAGAGAAGATGGGAGAAAAAGAGGCCTGTGTGATGTGGCTGGAGGCCACATTTGCTGAGAGTTGTGGCCAGTAGGAAATGCCCAAGGAGGTGTAAAAATGGAGTGTCTGTTATGCAGTGAAGTGGTTTGTGAGGCTGCAATGTAAACTCTCTCCATGACCTTGAACTTTCACTTGAGTCTACTACATACACAGACAGCCTCCTAATGGTGTCATTTGGAGGAGGTGAAAGAATCCTGTCCAATAAGGGGTAACTTACTGAGGAAAAGGCCAGGCATACACAAGTTGCCCAGATAATCTATAAGTTAAATTAATTCAGTTGAGGCAGAAACTTAGAGCCTGAGGTGATCAACAGAAAAGTAAGTTTCCATAAGCATCTCTGGAAAGATCGGGAGGGAAGGTGGATATAAGGGTCCCAGGCCATGGAATAAGGGTCCCAGGACAGTATTATTTGCATTTCAAAGGACAAGAGGACCCCAGCTAGCACCTGGGTTATGTTGGTTTAGTGATTATATTATTTATGTGTATCTATGTTCAGTTGTGTACACAAGTCCTTAGAGTGGATGGCGCAAAGAGAGCCCTGAGATGGAAGTATAAAGAAGTGAATCTGAGTCCTGGTTTGTCACTAATTTGGGGCAAACCAGTGAGCTTATGTGGTCCTCTGGAGCCTCATCTGTAAAATATAGGCTTTAACCAGATAAACTCTATAATCTCTACAAGCTTCAACTTTTAAGGGGACTCATTCTGCCTTCCCACTTTGCCCTGATTACTTGAGTTCTCCCTGCATTTTTACAAAGCTGGGGAACAATTTTAAAATTTCTCAATGCAGACTTACAAGAAGACATGCATTCACCATTCCTCCCTCCTTAAGCACAGACATGGAAAGGTCCTTCTTCTCCTGGCCCATAGGACCACAGAGTTGAGGCACAGACCAAGCCTAAAAGTGAATCCGGTGGGGGAGAAGTTAAATAACTTCCCGGAGTCATCTCACAGGTTACTGACAAAACCAGCACAAGACTCAAGCCTGCTTTCTAAATTTATTTCTCCCCTCAATGTCATGCCATTTGTTCTCTTCCTTCTATCATTGAATATTTGTTCAATAATTGCTAGGACTCAGGAATAAGTAATAAAGGAGATAAAATTTTGAGGGAAAGAAAACCGGAAGATGAAATGATTTGCCTCAGAATTTGCAATACAATTGGAAACTCTCCACCTTCCAATTTCTTCAGTGACATCTTATTAGTAAATGGTGGGATTTTAGTGGAAAGCTATAAATCCAACAAATTCTGATTAATTGCCAACTCTATCCCAAGACTATACTAGACTCTGAGGATAAAGTGGTGAACAAGATAAGTTCCTTATGGAATTTACAGGCTAAAAGGGAAAGACAGACCTTGAAGTAGTAATCACATTGCTACAGATAATAAATTTGTTATAGTTGTGACATGTTGTTATGTATTAAAAGAATACTGTAATGGTTAATTTTATATGTCAACTTGACTGAGTCATGAGGTGCCAGATATTTGGTTAAGTATTTCCGGGTATGTCAGTGATGGTGTTTCCAGATGAGATTGGCATTTGAATTGGTCGACTGAATAAAGCAGATTGTCCTTCCCAATGTGGGTGGGCACCATCCATTAATGAGGGCCTGAATAGAACAAAAAAGGTGAAGGGAGCATTCACTCTCTACCTGACTACTTGACCTGGGACAGAGGACTTCTTTTCTTGGACAGGGACTTACAAAATCGATGCTCTTGGCTCTCAGGCCTTCAAACTCAGCCTGGAACTACACCGTCAGCTTTCCTGGTCTCCAGTTTGCAAACAGTAAATTGTGGGACTTCTCAGGCTCCACAATCACATGGGCCAACTCTCTATGATAAATATTATGTCTATCTATATATTTATATATAGATACATATCTATATATATCTGTATACATCTAATCATTCAGATAGATAGATAGATAGATAGATAGATAGATAGATAGATAGATAGATAGATAGATCGATCGATCCTACTGGTTCTGTTTCTCTTGTGAACACTTATACTAGCCTAGGGTGTCAGGAAAGCTTTCCTTGAATAAGTGAATTTAAGCAGAGACCTAAAGTGGAGTGTGAGTTAGTTAGATGAAGGAGTAGGGAATGGAAGGGGGAAACAATTGGGGGAGAGGACATAACATGAGCACAGGAAATGGCCACTTTGAAGAACTGGAAAATGACTAACTCTGTGAGCTGTTGAGAGCCAGGAAAATATTGGTGAGTGAAGAAACCAGAGAGGTAGGCAGAGATCAGATCATGCAGGGCATTGTGGGCCCTCATTAATAATTTAAGACTCTATCTAGAGAACAGTGGAAAGTTGTTTAAGATCTCTAACCAGGCTTCCATGCATTAAACAGATCCACCATGTTTGTTCGTTTCATCACAGGATCTAGGCCAGTCCTAGTTCGAAGCATTGCCAGATGTGCTGTCTCCTGCAAAGTTCCCCTGGGCTTCTAGAAGGCATTTTTTACTTTCCTCCCTCACAGTCTGTCTTTCTACCACTGAACCCAGTTACCATGTGATGGATTGTGAGTGGCAGAAAGGACATCTGTGAGGTCCAGTGGGGGGAGGCCTGAGCAGAGAGTCAACAGTTCTGCCCTTCTCTTGACCTCCCCAGACTCTCGTTTGGGGATGGTGGAAAAATTCAAGACCCTGTGTCTCCATTTTTGCCCTCTGCCTCATCTCCCTTGGATGATGGAGAAATAATTAAAGACATGAAGTATGAGGTTCCCGGGTGCTGAGGCAGCAGCTGGAGCATGTAAACAAGAGACAGTGCCACAAGGAAGCACCCAACGCCACCGCAGTGGAGCTCAGGAGAAGCTGCCTGCCAGCCAGGGCCGTATCCACCCCGATGCAGCCTCAGCCACACTCACAGGGAAGAGAGTTTGGCTTTCTGGTAAAGTTTGTCTGGTTAAAGTTAACAGTCAACAGTCTATTCAGTACATATCAAGTGCATCCGAGCACATGAAGATGAATAAGACAAGATCATTTCTTTGAAGAATAAAGTGAACTGGAGGGAACCATAAAAACCAGGCATCAACATTTCTCTGGAAATGTGGATATATTTGTATTATATGTTTACATAAACATTATGTATTTTATGTATAAATATGAATTATATTTGGCAGACAAATGGAATCCCAAAGATGTCCGCATCCTAATCCTGGGAGACTGTGAACATGTTACCTTCCACGGCAAAAGGGACTTTTCAGATGTGATTAAGTTTAAAGGACCTTGAGATGGAGAGATCGTCCTGCATTTATGCAGGTGAGCACAATGCAATCACATCAATCCTTAAAAGCGGAAAACCTTTCTCAGCTTCAGTCAGACAGAGAAAAATAGGACAAAAGAAGGAACAAGAAAAATTTGAAGTGTGAAATGTACTTGACCTGCTGTCGCTGGCTTTGAAAATGGAAGAAGAGTGCCAGGAACCAAAGAATGTATTTGGCTTCTAGAAAGTGAAAATGGCTAGGAGATAGAGTCTCCCCTAGTCTTCAGAAAGGAATGCAGCCCTGCCGACACTCTGATTTTAGCCCAGTGAGACCTGTGTCAGGCTTATGACCTACAGAACTGTAACGTGGTAAATTTATGTTGTTTTAAGCCACTGTTTGTGGTAATTTGTTAGCACAGTAATAGAACACTAATACTATATAGTATATGTTTTCAGTTCTAATCATCTTTCAATCAGGGTTTCTTAGGTACAAATGACACAATCCATTCCAGCTAACTTAAGCATAAAGTAAATGTATTATAGGATATTAGGTAAGTCAGACACCCTCCAGGAGAGCCAGAGAGGCTAACTCTAAAAGTTTGAAGCCAAGAACAAGCCCAATTGCATCACAGAGGCCTCCCTTGGAGAACCCCACTGCCACTTCTGCCAGGAACCCACCTCCTGAAGCTCCACGTGGCCATCCACAGAGCCAGATTCTCTTCCCAGCAGGTCAGCCAGCTTATCAGTGCCTTTCACAGCCTGCCCTGCTATCATTACTCAGTTCCCATCATGTCTCCTGCAGGTACTTCTAATCGATGGAACCGCAGGTCACACCTGCATCCCCACTGCAGAAGAGTCTTCAGCTTCACGGCAAGACTTGCAATGTATGGAAACGGTGAAAATATAGGAAGGTACTCAAATTTGGTGAGGGGGAAAAAGATGAGAGTGGAAAAAATGTCCACTACAAAGGCTTTTGGTCAGTCCATGCACTCTCTCTGTTTACCAATTTCGATTGTCATTACTCAGCCCCATCATAACATTAATGTTACCTCCTTAACCTTGAAGTTAGCTGAGTCTGCAAACCACTAGAAAATAAATAATTCCGATGCAATGTGTTAAGTACTTTAATGAAAGAATGGACAAAGAACTTTGGGAGTTCCAAGGAAGAAGCTGCTACCTTAGGACAGGTAGACCAGAAGATTTGGGTTATGAGAGTTTTGAGCCAACTGTTTTGAATCAATAGTGCAAGAATATCCCAGACAGAAAGGCATTATACTATTATATAAAGTTGCAGAAGAACTTGGCACTTGTGGGGATAAGGGATAGCTGGGCATGACTGAGGCCCAAAGAGTAATGGGGAGCAGAAGGGTCTGAGGAGGCAAAGGTGGTTGAGGGTAAACTGTAAAGAGTATAATAAAGTATGCTATGCAGTTTATCCTATAAACACAATGGGGAGCCATTGAAGTTTAATGAAGGAATTGACATTAGGTCATTTTTAGAAAGATAATCCTGGAAGTGGTATGGCAGAGAGATTAGAAGAGAAAAAAAAAACAAAAAACAAAACAAAATGGGTCAGAACTACTAATTGGGAGGTTATTACAGAAATCTAATGAAGAAATTAGATGTGAACAAAAGCAGTGTCAGTAGGTATATGAGGAAGGGGTTAATTCTAGATAAATGTAGCTGGTGGAAAGAAAAGACTCAAAACTGTTAGGACTGTTCAGTCTTGGACAGTAGGGGAGAAGCTCTTGGCATTCGCTAAACTGGGAAATTTAGGAAGTTGAAAAAAGAGGTTTTAGGAAAAGATAATAGTTTTGACTTGCACCTGTGAATTTCAGATGACTGTGGTACATATAGATAAGATGTCTAGGATGAAATTGTACACAATAGTCTGGAGATTGGTGAAGACTTGAGTGGGAGACATAGATTTGGGGTCGTTATAAAGACTAAAGCCCTGGGCTTGGGTACAGATTTCTCAGGGAGAGTCTGAAGAAGAGAAGAGGGTTGAAGACCCTTCACTGGCCAAGTGCAATGTTGAAGGGCAATGGAGGCACATAGGCCTCAGGGGGCCTGTGCCTCACTACCTAAATGGACCCCAGGTCTAAGTTTTTTTAGTTTACATGGTCCCAAAACAAAGATGAGAGGATGTCAAAGGTTGCGGAGCAAGGGTGTGACTGTGCCTAGGACTGAAGTCTCACCCTTTGTGAACACTATTTTCTTCCTTTGACATAAGTGGACCAAAGCAGCCAACTTACCCAGTGTCCCAATTCTAAGAGACATTGCTCTTCCAAGGTGGTCATGGCCTGTAATATGCAGCTCTTTCCCAACTATAGAAGACTGATTAGAACAAGGGCTATCAATATTTGGCCTGGTCCACAGCGTATAAACTTTACAGCCTCGTACATAAGACAGTTGTCATGTAGGGGATTTGGAATAGATAACCCTAGAAGACTGCATTTGGTGTCTGGAGCCAATAAGAACACAGTGGCCAGGTGCAAATGACATTGTCAAGCCCCAGTAACTACAGGCACACAGAAGAACTGATTAGTAAAGAAAATGGAACAGATGTCAGGGAGAAGCAGAGATGCCATGAGCAAGAAACATGTGGTCATAGGAGAGAAGTTGGGTCTGAGTTTCTGGTTACAATCTTCATGCATTGCTGCTATATCCACCCCACACTCATTTTGTTTTGCAACAACTCAAATACAGACTGGGAGAACACCATGGAGAGGGCTCAGTTTTCTTAAATTATGCTTCCATGTGTCACATGTATCCCCACTATAACTTTTCACATTGCCGATCCTTGCAGCAGAATCTTTTTTGTAGTTAACACAAAAATAAATGTAAAAGATGACCCTCCCTAAAGAAACCCAAATTCTAAATTAATGAAGTCTGAATTAATGAGGTTTCACAAACATATCACAGGCACTGGGCTAACCTCTGTAAATAGCAATTGGCAATTTCATTCATTGGAGTCAAGGTCTAGTCTATACCTCTCATGTCAAACGTAATCAGTTATGTGAAACAGGATCTTTGTTTATCAGAAGCCTGCACTGCTTATAAGTCAAAAGCAGTGTACTTGAGTTTCCCAGGAATGTTTGAAATGCAAAATCTAGTAAGGACTCAGTCCCAGTGAACTTTTTCTGGAATGACAATTCCCACCAAGGCACAGGAAACTTCTTGGTCTAGCAGGTAAATTACCTTTCATAAGAGAGGATTTATAAACAGCCTCTGAGAAATAGATTTGCAACAGCTAGTGCCAGTTTATGAATATTAATCCAAAATCAAAGACTAAAGCACAGAAGAAATTCTTCCAGAATGTTGGGGATCAGGGCATAGGACTAACACCTCCCTGGGAAGCTAACTATTAAATGAGACTTTGGCAATACGCACCTATTGTGTTCAAGGTGATAGAATGTGACCAATGGTACATCTGAATCAAGTATATTTCATACCTATGTGTACGACTTACCTAGTTATGTTCAGGACCAGACTTTAAATCCACCTCGCTAAACCTGGAGGTACAAATGTCTTACCACGATACCTTTGACATACACTTGCCATGGACAGACCTTTTATAAAAAATTGTTGCTGGTATAAAAATAGGCACATGCAGACATGTAGACTCTATTTAACAGTGTCCATGAGATGGTGGATCTGTTTAGAACCTTGATTGCGGTGATGGCATCACAGGTATACACATATGTCCAAACTCATCAATATCTACACATTAGATGTGTGCAATTTTTTGTATATCAATTATTCTGCAATAAAAATAATATATTATATATAAATTATATATAATGCTGAGGAAAGCAAGGAAAGTTGCAGAATGACTTGTATGTTGTACCACCACTTATAAAAAGTTTTAAGATATGGAAGCCAATTCTGTATATTATTTATGACCATATATACATAATAAAAGTTTTTTTTAATGTGTGGAAATGGTAAACACCTAATTCAGGGTATTGGTTACTTCTAAGAAAAGGAGAAATGAGATTGGGGAGGAGTACTCAGTGGATTTTAACTGAATCTGTAATGTTTTCTTTAAAATAAATTTTACTGCCGATAAAGAAAAAAATGTGTGTGTGAGTGTGAATTTCACACACACACATAGTGGCTCATAGATATTGTTCAATGGCTAAAATATATCATGTCAGAACTGAAATCTTAAAATCTGTGTGCAGGCAGAAATAGAATACCTTGTATTTACATCTTACATTGCACTTTTCAAAGCATTTTCATAATCTTGGATATTTTAAAATCACAAGTAGGTAAGTTCTGCAGTTGTCATTATCCAATTTGACAGATGAAGTACAAAGACGGAAAATGGAAATACAAAAACGGAGCATTGAATTTTTCTAGGTTCAGAGTAATCCTTACTCAGTTGGCAATAATCATAGACCTCCTCCTTCCCACACACAGTCTTCATCGTCCACGCGCCTCCAAAGCTGGCATGTCTCATTCTGATCTCCAGTAAAAGAATTTCCCCAAACAGTGATTGTAACACTGGGAGACAAACCCCTGATTGGAAGCTGGCGTTGACTCTTTTCTAATGCAAGAACTTAAGTATTTTGAAAGTAAAGTAGTCTCTTAAAATATAAGTGTGTGTCGTGAAGGGAATTGTTATAGATGGAGATCAGGTGAACTGTCTTTCAGTGGAATGAGACTGAGGCCTTTTCTATGTTTGGAAAGCATTTGTGTATTGAGTACCCACTGTGTACTCCATGACACTGGGCTGGACATCACAGTGGAGGAGTGTGAGGGAGACATTCAAAGTGGAATAAGCCATGCCCTCAGGAGGGTCGCCGAAGAAAAGGAGAGTGAATAAATACCTGGGAAACAGGAGTGATTGCCAGAAGGAGGCAAGGTGGGTTCTCTGGGCCACTGAGGAGGAAGTCTGGCAGGATCTTCACTGGCAGCATGAGGAAGAAGTAAGGGGCGGAACTGGCTGGGAGGAAGGGCTGGAGCAGGTCGCTGGAGCTGAGCCAAGAGACACGTGGGGGCAGTTGTAAGAGCGAAGGTCAGTGTTTCCTCAATCAGAGCAGGGTCCTCTGCCAAGTAGGTGAAGACAAGAGCTTTATTACCAACAGAGACCAAAACCACGGATCTGGGCCCCAGTACAAATGTTCTTTGAGGAGACACAATGCCGTATGTCAGCCTTTGCCAACAAGAGTGGGATGGGCGCTCTGAGTCCCCTGAGCGGAGCTTATCCCACCAAGTTGAAAAGACACCATTACTCTTTTTTTGCAGGTGGTCTTTAAGTTTCCTTCTACTCCAGAGCCCACTTCTGCTGGCTACAGTGAACAAGGAGTGCAGGAATCAGCGAAAAGCCTGGGTGGAGAACCAAGGCCATCCACTTTGCTGGGAGAGATCACTTTCTATTAACTGAAGCTGAATGGAAGATGTGAAGAAAGAGAATTCTAGGCTAAGTGTGGTCCAGAAACAGCAGAAGCAGCAACACCTGGGAAATGATAGAAATTCTCAGGCCCTTCCTCAGGCCAATTGAATCAGAAATTCTAGGGGTGAAGCCAGCAATCTGTGTTTAAGAAGACCTCCAGGTGATTCTGATCTACCCTAAAGTTTGAGAGCCACTGCCTTAGACTATTCTACATTGAAAAATCATCAGTTATTTGGGCTGGGAAAGAACATAGGCCAGCACAAAAAATAATTGGTACCCTTGGCTTTAATGTGCTAGCAAACCAGCATGAAATGATGGTCAAAAAACAAAGATCCCCCATCATGTACCTAGAACTATCAAAGGACATCTCAGAAACTACTAGGCTATCCACCAGAAGACATCAGATTTGGGGTTTCGTCTAGTTTTGAGGGAGCTTCCATAAGGGACCCTTTCTGAGATCACTTCCAGAGGTTCTGAGTACCACTAGAAAAAAATTTGATCACTGGATCTCCATATTACCCTGCCGATCTGTAGCCCCAGATCAATCCAACTAGTGAGTTTCGTAGCCTTTTTTCACCAGTTTATTCTGTCTTTGTCATGAAGATCATAAAACAGGAAGAGTTGAATGGAAGACACATTCTTCTTCACCTCAGTTGAGACTTAAATGTCATTCACGTACTCATGCAGTCATTCAGCAAATATGTTTTAAGTACTTAGAATGTGCCCAGCCATTAATTATCTCTTTTTCCCTTTCATAGTCAGTTCTATGTAAAATTCACCATGTCAACATCATTTGTTTATTTATCCAATGGTTCTTTGAAGGGGATGAAACTAACTCACCAATCCTTAACTCTGACCCAAAGTATCATTTGCGTATGATTTTTTTATTAATTTCGCAGAGAGGAAACTTGGCAAGCACTTAGCACTTCCGTATCCCTTCTCCTAAATTGTCTTCATCCAGAGATAACATTCGAGAAGGCGGCTCAGACAGACAAATCATTAGAACGAAATATGTTAGGTGCTAAGAGAGGTATGTCTAGTATGTTGTTGGTACATAAAGATGAGAGGAACTCATTACAGCTGAGGTTTTTGTTTTATAATTTAATATAGAAAGAACATCTAAATTATTCTGAAAGATTCTTGATTCCCTTAAGCATCTAAATATACTGTTGACCTTCATTCTTGGCTGAAGACTCTGCCAACACCTTCATGGCAATAAGCAGGGCCATCGGGTGTGAATTTTTTCCTCTCCGTTGTCCCTCCACATCCCTACCACCCTTTGCTCTTTCTCCACTTCTGTCGTTAATGCCGCACCTTCCCATGTCCTCTGCAGCTTTGCCCCATCAGCTCTTCAGTCTCGCTCTCACCTACTGCTTCATTCCTGGCTCTGCTCCTTGAAATGATGAAGGTTTTCATACTTCCCAGGCCTGATACATCCCCATCATCCCTACTGACTTCCCAGGAAACTACTACTGCATTGCTCTCCTTTCCTTCGCTGTCGAACTTCTTTGAGTATAATCTTCCTTCTTATTTTTCTCATTCTTTCATCAGGCCCTTAAAAAATAATATTTAACACCTTTCTATATGCCAGGCATTGTTCTAAGTGCTTCATACTGTGTATTAACTCATGTCACCCTCATAATAACATTGCTTGTTGAACACTATCATTAGCTTTCTCATTTTTCAGGAGAGGAAACTGAGCACAGAGTTGTTAAGCCATCAACCTAATAAGCCATCAACACAGCTGGCAAGTGGCAGAGCTGGGATTCTGACCCAAGCACTCTGGCTTTTGAGTCTATATGCTTAATCATTAGAATAGCTACAGAAGACATATTTGGGAAAGCTGCCTGACCCATGCTCCTTTCTTTAAACTGTCAACCTGCCCAAGTTGATTAGACCTGGAGGGGAGAGGTTCAGTATTATACTGGGCTCAGCTAATCAGATTCTCACCATGAAAAACAAAGGGGGTGGCTTTAGTTCCTGACTTTCCTGTTCCATCTCAATGTGTCCAATTCTCAGGTATCTGTTATACTGTCTCTAATATCTTTAAAATAACTAGCTGCCCCTTTTAGTTGAGTGGTTTCTGTCCCTGTAGTCCAATGATGGCTATTTAAATAACATCCTCACTACATCCCAGAAGCTGATCTTTTAAAGATTGCTAATCATCTCTTAAAAATTGATTCCAAAAAAGGAACTCTCATACACTGCTGGTGGGACTGCAAACTGGTACGGCCACCATGGAAAACAGTATGGAGGTTCCTCAAAAAACTAGGAATTGATCTACCATATGATCCAGCAATCCCTCTACTGGATATTTACCCTAAAGACTTGAAAACCCATATACGAAAAGATATTTGCACACTGATGTTCATAGCAGCATTGTTCACAGTGGCCAGGACATGGAAGCAACCAAAGTGTCCTATGATAGATGATTGGATAAAGAAGCTGTGGCACATATATACAATGGAACATTACTCAGCCACAGAAGAGATGAAATACTGCCATTTGCGACAACAGGGACGGACCTCAAGCTAATCATGCTAAGCGAAATAAGCCAGACAGAAAAAGTAGAAAATCACATGATATCACTTATATGTGGGCTATAAACCTAAAAGCGACAAACGAACAGGACAAACAGAGACTCGTGGACATGGACAATAGACTAGTGGTTACCAGAGGGTAGGGGGTGGTTCGGAAGGGGGAAGGTAGACGGGGTAAAGAGGATCAAATATATGGTGACAGAAAGAAATCTAACTATGGGAGGTGAACACACAGTGTAAATATGTATATATATGCCTTACTGTTAAAGTGTACAGCTGAAACTTATTGGATTTCGTTAACCAATGTCACCATAAAAAATAAATTAATTTTTTAAAAAACTGACTCCAGTGGATCTTAAAAGTTCTCACCCGAAAAAAAAATAATAATTTGTAACTATGCGTGGTGATGGATGTTAACCAGACTTATTGTAATAATCATTTCATAATAAATACAAACATCAAGTCATTATGTGGAAGCTACTACAATGTTACATGTCAATTTTATTTCAATTGTTTAAAAATTGACTCCATGGCTTCTGCTCTGTTCGACTTTTTGCAGTGTTCCACCCTGGTGACCTGCCGCATCCCCTCCTGCATTTCTCTCTTCTGTGACTATGTGTGGTCCCCCACTGCCTGACATTCCCTTCACTACTTTCCTCATTAGGCTGGCCACCTCTCACCTTCTATGACCTAGCTCAGGCACCTGTTCCAGGCAAGCTTCCAGGGTTCCGTAAGGCTGACGGTGCCCTTCCGTGTGTTTTCACATCCCCTCTGCAAATGTATGTCAGTGCACTCCCATAGGAAACAGATATAATTGGATATTATACAGTCCTGAGCAAAATAGCAAGCTACAGAATAAGATGGATAGTATGACCCCTTTTATGTAAAATTCTATGCATCCTGTAAAAAACATAAGCAGTTCATGTCACTCACTTGCCTAAATCCTCCAGTGAATTTCCAATTGTACCTAACAACAAAACACAAAGGCCAGACCTGGCCTACAAGGCTCTGAAGAATAGGACCCACTCACCTCTTCATCCCCACCTCTGTTTCTTTCTGCCTCACTCTGTCCACACTGAACTATTTTCCTTTTCTTGAAAATACCTCATTTGTTCCTGCCTTACAAACCATCTGTGCCCCCAGCTGGCTTTGCCTAGAATGTTTTGACCCCAGATCTCAGCTCTAGACCCCAACAATCCAGCCCACGTAGACCGCCCCCTGTCATTCTTTCTCATCACTCCATTTTATTTTATTCAGGAACTCACCCCCACCTGAGAATCACTTCTTCATTCATTTATTTTTCGTTTGTCTGTCACCTGAAGTTAGTCAAACTACAGAGTTTAAGACATAGTCCTCCGGATGCCAAATCTGCCCCAGATTTCTGACACCAACTGCAACTTCAGGGGGTTCCCCAAACCACCCTCAGGCTCAACAACTGGCTAGAAAGATGCACAGTACTCACTGAAAGCTATTATACCCAGGGTCACATTTATTAGAGGGAAAGGATACAAATTAGAACCCTCAAAGGCAGAGACATGTAGGTTGGAGTCTGGGTGGGGTCCAAAGGGGGAGCTTCTGGTCTTCCTCTCCCCCTGCAGCAATGTATGCTGTTGCCCCATCCTGGCCACAATGTGTGACATTACACACAGAAAAATGCCAACCAGGAAGGCTTACAGGAGCCTCCAAGTCCTCAGCTTTTATTGGATCTTCATTACATGGACACGATTGATTAAATTATTACCCACATGGCTGACCTTAATAAATAGATGATAGATAAATGATTTATGAGAGAGAGATAGAGAGAGATGATAGCCAGCTAGCTAAGCAGACAGACAGACAGATATTTACTAATTCATTTCTACCTAATATTTAACACTACTAATTCACAGCCAGGGGCTTTGTTCCATGCTGAAAATGTAGGAATGAGCAAGACAGATATGTTTCCTATCCTATCCTCAGGAGACAAATGAGTTAGCATTGTGTAGCAGAATGTGATCAATGCTATGAAGGAAGTAAGCAAGTGATGTGGATAATTAGGGTAATAAGGGTAATCAGAAAAGGCATCTCTACTAGATGAGAAGGGAGACTCTCACAGAAAGACCCAAGGGAAGAGCAAACAATCCAGATTCAAAGGTCAGTAGAAGCAAAGGCTACAGTGAGAGAAAGAGCTTCACATGTCCAAGGACCAGCAGTGAAACCTCCATGGTGGACTTCATGGAGGAAGAACATGACAGACTAGGGTGAGAGGTGGCCAGAGGCCAGATCGTGAAGGGCCTTGGAAGACATTCAAGGCATTTGGATTTTATTCTAAGTGTGATGGGAATTCAAACAGTGACATTTATGCAGAGCAACAATCTGATCTGATTTATGCTTTTAAAAGTTCACTCTCACAGATGCATGAAAAATGGAGAGGAGGGGGCAAGAGGCAGAGCAGGGAGGCAAGTTCAAAGCTTTTGCACCAGACCAGGTAAGAGGTAGTGACAGCTTGAACTGCAGAATCATGGTGAGAAATGAACTGATTTGAGATTATGTTGGAGGTAAGACCTGCTAGATGGATTGGATATGGAAATGAGGAAAAAGGAGGAATCAAGGATGACTCAGGGTTTCTGGTGTAAGCAACTAGGTGGATGATAATGCCAATTCGTGAGTTGGGGACATAGGAGGAGGAACGAGGCCAGCTGGCAGTGGTTACAGCAAGGAATTAAGAGTTTTGTTTTAGACATGCTGAATTTAAGATGCCAGTGAGACATTGTGGTGGAGATGGCAGGTTGACAGTTGGATATAATAACCTGGAGCTCCTCCGGAAGAGCTCTGAGATGGAGACATCATTGTAGAGATGGAATTTATGTCATGGAGTACATAGATGAAGGGAAGAGAATAGATGATACAGGAAGAGAAGAAAAAGGAAAAGGAAGGATGGGAAGGGAAGGAAGGGAAGAGAACGAAGGGACCCCATAACCAGGTCCTGAGGCTCATCAGCACTTGGAGGCCCTGTCTAAAAGGAAGAGCCAACAAAATTGCTTGAGAACTGAGCAGAGGCCAGTGATAAAGGAAAAAAATCCAGAAAAGCATGATGCTATAAAACTAAGAAAGAAGAGTGTTTCATTAAGGAGGGAGGGGTCAAATGTGCCACATACGACCAAAAGACCAAGATAAGACCAGAAAACAACCCTTTGTGTTTAGGATGATAGAGATTGAAGAGTAATTTTGGCAAAGCAGTGCTGTAAGCCAGATTGAAGCAACTGAATAGCAATTGGTAGATGAAAAAATGGAAGCAGTATGTGTAAACAATACTTTGGAGACGTTTCACTATAAATGAGGCTGTAGGTAAGGAGAAATGTAGCATCAATTGAAGCTCTTACAAAGATGAGGAATCATACAGCACGTTTGAATGAATATTAAGGACAGAGAGACTGATGATGGAGGACAGAGCAGAAATGAAGAAGAAAATCCCTTTAGAAGTGCAGACAGGAGGTGCTAGCCTTTGATCAGGGGACTTTTTACATCCCAGGAAGAGGAAAGATGGAGACAATGGTACACACACATAGGTACACATGTAGACCTGGTGGTTGGGAGAAGAGGGAGTTCTCCAATAGCTTCCATTTTTCAATGAGGAGTGATGGGAGATCATCAGCTACGATGGAGAGTGGAAGAGGGGAAACGGATGGGGGAGGGGTGTTGAGAAGCAAGCATGAAGCCTCTGCTCACAGTTTCTCACATTCGCTTTCCACTCCCAGTGCAACAGCCCTAGTTCAGGTCTGGATTATCTCCATGTGTACTACCACAATGGCCTCCTAAGAGATCTCCCACACCCATCACTCCCTTTAACCCCAAGCCTTTACCTACCCATTCTTTGGAAGGACCCCCCTAAATCGCAAATCCGATGTGCCTGGAAACCTCTCATGGGCTTCACTGTATTTTGTACATCGCTTTAACTTCTCATCTGAGCATGCAGATTTCTCCACCTTTTCATGCTTACATTCAATACATCTTCTTCCCCTCTATCTGCCGTTGGACCACTGCAGCCTATTCATTACTCTTCACAAATGCTATGAAATCTCTCACTTTTATGTCTTTGTTCCAGCTCCTTTTTCTACCCAGCATGTCCCTTCTCTCTTGCAGAAGTGGAACCCATTTTTCAAGATCCAACTCAAATCCTACTTATTTCAAGAAACTCACCAGATCCTTCCATTAAAATTAATTTCTCTTCCCATAGGTCCTTATTCCTTTAAAACGTATTATAAAAGATCAAAGTCTGTCTCTTATTATAAGCATGTATTTATGCATGTATATTTGCCTATATGTGTGTTTGCGTGGGTCTCTAAGGAAGGAAGAAAGGAACAAAGGGAAGTAGGAATCAAAGGGAGGGGCAGCGGAAAAGAGAAGGAAAAGCCTCCTGGGCCTCTGTTGTGCACCTAACTGGCTTGAATAAAACTGCTCAACAGTGCTTCCCAGGACTGGCAAACGCCTCAGCGAGCCCCCTGCTTCTCTTCTTTGACTTACTGCTGGCATCCTGAGCTGGCGGATCTCTTCCCCTCCCCTCTGCTCCCTCTCCTCTTTTTTACCCCCTGTACCTCCATCTTAGATGCCCAGTCATTGCATCAAATCTTAAGCAGCTCCATTTCTGAAAAAGAGCAGTGGGAGGAACTTGAGAGAAATAGGGCAGAGAGATGAAAATGTAATGTTGAAAAATTCATGCTAAAGGAAGCACGTGCCCACCCCACCCCCTTTCTCTGCATCCCATCTGATAAAATCCTGGCAGAGGCCTTGCTTTCCAGGCACACGCGGAGACCATGGCAGGCTGGGCCAAGTCTGTCTGAGGTGGCAGAGGAATCACTGGGGAGCGGCGAGCGTCCACGTATGTGTTGGCGGAGAGCGGCACTTTGCTTCTAGGGGCAGTGAGAGGGGGTGGGAGAGATGACCAGTCCTCCTGTATCATGAGCTGCTCCTGCACCACCACATTCCTCCGCTCCTGGTGAAGGCAGGCCTGACGGGGCACTGCCCTCCGCAGCCTCACAAGCCCTGTGAAACCTGCTCGCTTTAGAAATCCTGAAAGGCAGGGCACGACCCGGGGCCAGGGCAAGTGGCTGGCCTCGCTCCACTTCATTGAGCACTGTTTGCTCTGAGTCCGGGGTGGGAGAATTGGGGCGGCCGGGCTCTAGTGGCCTGAAAAAGCCGGATCTTGTTCCCAACCCTGGTCTCTCATTCCCCTCGCAAAGCACTGCAGAGCTGCGGCCTGATTAATGCCGCGCGCTGATATATACAGAGATGGGCTTGCGATTCCCGGCAAGCGCCCCGCGCCCCTGCGGAGAGGAGGCTCTGCTTGCTCGACTGCGACCCCTGGCGGCCGGAGGAGAAACTCTCCGCAGAGCTTCAAAAGCGAACGGGCCGCTGGACAGGATATAAAGGGAGGATTTTTAAAGAAACTGGGGTAAGAAATATCTACCCCCAGATGGTGCAAGGCGGGGAAGGGTGTGGAGACTGAAAGGAGAGCCAAATTTGCTTACTTGTAATCTAAACAAGAAGGAAGGGAACAATCTGTTGGGGACAGTGGGGGCTGATGGAGGGGAAAGGGGTGGGGGGAAGGTGGAAATGTGAAAATCTGTTTATAGTTGGAACAGAATCTGTTTAATAGAATGCTTACACAAAATAAGACTTATAAGTTTTCCCCTGCTCTGAACTCTGCTTCCTTTATCTGCATTTTAACTAGCAGTGGGCTCTGATCCGATTTTCTCTTTCATACTCCCAAACCAGCTGTATTTTAGAAGCAGTATCTATTCAGGGAAATGAAACATACTTTGGCTTCCTCCAGTGCCTTTCGTGAACCTGAGTCTCAAGAGCCAATATAAGACAGAAGTTAAAAGCCTGGACACTTGAGACACAGTGTAAGTCCTTAATGTGAATCCAACATGTGTCACTCACTAGCTGTGTGAACTTGAGCAATCTGCTTAACCTCTATGAACCTCTGATTCCTTGTCTAGAAAATAAGTATAAGCAAAAAACACCTTCAGGACTGTGGAGATAAAGGGGCAGTGGTGCTCCAGGTGTTCTTGCCCTCATATCTACCTCCAGGACAGAGAAGCTATCTGATGCTGGTTCTGCATACCCTTCTCTGGCAGGATCCCTTTGGGGCATGACTGGTATACTCTCAGTTTGAAAATAGGCCAAATGCCTGTGAGGAACAGGGGTATGCACCCTCCATTACTTTTCTTAACTTCTTACCTTTCTTTTCCATCAGTCCACACCGCCCTCAAGCCCATGTCTGAACATGTAAGCAGACCAGGCAGAGCCCACAAAATGGTACATGTGGATGTAGATGTGTTTGGTACGCAAGGAGCTTCTTGTCATAGGCTAATCCTAGCTTGAGGTGGAGCCTGATGTCTTCAGTCAGTTCTCAAAGGCAGCAAAATAAGTGTCCTTCTCCTTGGTGTTAGCATCGCAGACATTCAATGCTTCACATACAAAAGGTTCTCTGCTAGGAGCTCACATGATGAAGAGGCTTCTAGGAGGCCCCTGCCCCCATGGAGCACAGTCTAGTTGGAGAGATGTAATGTACACATAGGAAAAATGAATCATATATAATGATTATAAATGGCATGGTAAAGGGTCAAATGAGATGTCCACCAAGCACTATAGGAAATCAGAGAATGGAAAACTGATTTAAGAAATACTTTCTCTAGCTCTTGAGGGCTCACCTGAGCCCCAAGAGCTACAGAAGGTGGCCCTGGTACTTGGATGAAGTGGGTGAGCTCTTCTCTCTAATTCAAGATGTTTCACTAGAAGGGTACACTACAGGGTTTATGATCCACAGTGGGGAAGAACATGTGCAGAAAATTCAACTCCTCAAAGTTAAGAGTCTCCTGAAGATGCTGGCTCGTCTTTAGCCCCAGGACCTAGGGGCTTATCTCAGGGCATAACTCTCTTCCAGAGACTCCACATCTGAGAGTATGCCCACTCTCTGCCCATCTGCTGGAGGATAAACCCGCTCTCTGCCCATCTGCTGGAGGACAAAACTGAGTTGCAACTAAATATCTAGGGATGAGCAAGAGGAAAGAAGATGGGGACCTGGCTACTCATGATTCTTTATTCATTTATCAATTCAGTGACATAATCATCCATCCACCCATTTATTCATTCAGTCCTTCATTCATTTACTACGAATTATATTTAGCAATTGTTATATGCCCAGTACTGTGTCCTGTGCTATGTGGAGTACAAAATAATGATGTTTTTCCTCTCCTTCTACCCAAAGCAAGATTCTACATTACCCAGCTCAGTTTTAAAGAATCTCCTCTTTTGTCCCACCCACCCCATCCAAAGGACCAAATGGCTCGTTCCATTGCAGTAGCAGGGCCCTGATAAATGTAGATGCCACCATTCTGGTCAACAAAGTCTCTCATATTGCGTCTAATCATTTAGAGTTTATACATCCACCCACCCACTTTCTGAGGGGACAAAGAAGAGTAGGACTCAATGTACTGGCACCTTAGGAGCAGATACAAATATGTCAAGCCTTTGTCTCACACTGGATCACTGGTGATTGTCATACAAGGTGCCTCTAACCTGTCCCTCACAAATGCCTACCCCCCTGAGGTGTTAACCTCAAATCATTTCAGTAGCCTTTTCTCTTTGCCTGCTGCCTCTCACTCCCACCCCCTGCCTTTGTGGGATTTGTGACAATCCGTGCTCTTTAAAATATTTTCTGGAGAGTATTCGTGTGTCTTTAGTGGTGGCGGAACGCTGTATAATTATCTCCCAATTCATCAGGCTCCTTAAGAAGCAAGTGCTTTTTTTTTTTTTCCAATAAGTTTCTCTGGTTGAGGCACCAATAGGCCTTGTTGCTACGGAAACCAGAATGTTTCTTTCTCTGTTTTAATGGTATGTTGAAAGCTCTGCGTGCATGTGCGCGCACGCATATGGCAGCTGCTCGCTTTTTCAGCTCTTTTTTCCTTTCCTACCTCTGCTGACCTGTCTGGCATTTTCCCTACATCACATGTTTCAGAACGTTCCCTCCTTATCCACAGCCCCTGCTTGTCCCCTTCCTGCTTTTCACTGTGCCTCCACCTCCCCCTACCCTTCCATCTGGTGTCCTCAGCTGTTTAAAAAGAAATACCAGTTGGCTTGCATGGAATCGAACAGGGAGAGGGAAATCAAGGGTAATTGTGGAAACAAAGCTTTGTAAAAGTCGTTGACCAGCCAGGTGTTTCTGGCTTTACGACTCATGGCCTCACTTGGCCATCTTCCTAGAACACGGGAAGATGAGGAGGAGGAGGAGGAGGGGAGGGGATGAGAGAGCACAGCTCAGTGCAGGAGTGGCGGGAGAGCCTAGCCCAGCAGCACCATCTGCTGCTGCTGCTCCTGGGCACAAGCGAACATACCTCCACCCAAGTCACTGGGTTCGGTTCAAGGACTACTGGAGGAGGGGAAGCCTTCGCTGAAATGTATTTCTCTATTCATTTATTCAACAAACATTTACTGAACACTTAGTATATGCCAGGTACCGTTCTAGGCACTGGGGATACACAGATGGTCCTTGTCCTCAATTAGCAAGACTTGCTCACAGATAATTGTTAAGACAACGTAATAAGTGGTGAGGGGCAATGTCGTAATTAAGTGTTGGACTCTGGAGTCAGACAGAAGTTTGAGCCCCAGGCCACCACTTCCTAGCTACAACCTTGGGCAAATGACTAAGTCTCTTTAAGGCTCCACTTCCTCATCCTTAAAAGTAGTATTATAATAAAGTTGATTTTGACGATTAAATAAAATAACGACTATTTTTCAGCATATTTTCTGGCACACAGCCCATGCTCAATAAATATTCATTGCCACATGGTCCTTATCATTATTCTTACCGTTGTTGCAACTATTAGAGGATCATGATAATATGCAAGGCGTCATAGAGGAGGGGCTAG
This sequence comes from Pteropus medius, assembly GCF_902729225.1. Lineage (NCBI taxonomy): Eukaryota > Metazoa > Chordata > Mammalia > Chiroptera > Pteropodidae > Pteropus > Pteropus medius. The sequence goes on along the minus strand of NW_024346692.1, from coordinate 1,274,251 downwards.
CCTGAGCATTTTCTAGGTGGGAAAAGTGGGAAGAATATTCTAGTCAGAGGGACTGTAATTCTTACAGTATGTGCAAAGGCTTTCGGTATGGATGGGAAAGTGCTTCTGTGTGGCTGCAGTGTCAGATCCATGTGTCTGAGGGCAGGGATACAATGGACTTGGCCCGATTCTAAGGGGATTGAACCTCACCTCCAGTTAATCGGAGTGAGCGGTAAGGTCTTAGGCTTAAGAGCAGCACAAGCAGATAAACCGATGAGTTTTCCCTGCGATACATAAAATGCCAAAATTAAGGGGCCTCTGTGCCTTCCCTTGCTTTAAGAGTGATCCCGGCCAGCTCCGCGTATCAACAGATCCCTTGCTCTGCTCTGACCTCATCCTTCCAGCGCATTACAGGCCACACATACTTGGGCATCAGGATATCCGAAGCAGCATACCCCAGCTACGTAGCCTTGAACTAGTCACTGATGTACTGGGAGGGGTAGATGACATGACTTCTGAAGTCTCTTCTAGATCTTGATAACAGGACTCTATAAAGAATTTAAAGGAGTGGTTGGTTGGTACTAGAGGTGATGCAGTTGGCAAGAGTGAGTGAAGTTGTGTTCATAAAAGGTAATGTGATGGTTGGAGAGACAGCAGAAATGATGGAGCAGAGTGTGCAGGATAGAAAGAGCAGGCGTGGATGACGACTGAGCCAGTGCTGGCAGGAAAGAGTGAGAGGGGTCAGTGATAACACGGAGGCTAATTCTGTTGTGCTTGGAGGCTGGAAAAAACGGCAAGTCAAGAGTAAGTCTAGATGCTCCGGGTTTGGCCTTATTAAAAAGGAAACAGCAGAACTGCAAGATCTGCTTCAGGTCACATGGTGCATCCACCCTCCGTTCTCAACACTGAGCAAGCATTCTTGAACTTTGCAATCTAAAATTATGCCAATTTTTTCTTTTAGCTTTGGCTTAAAATAAGACAATGGTATCTCTGAAAATAAGCGTCAGCCTGGATTTCTACACTGAAAGAAAGATCAGAGCTGACCAAAGGTAATAAGGCAGTGAACCAAACTCAGGTGACACAGTGTCCAATATCCTATCCACTCCACAGCTGCTTGCCCTTAACAGGGGTCTGCAAGGGTTAGAATGAATGCTTATATTTTGGGGCATTTTTTTTTTTTACGAACTCATAGCAAGGGGAGATTGTTTTCCCCATTGATTGCTTTGTATTCGGCATTCTTTCAAAACCATTAGAATGGGTTACTGCTGTAACTGGGAAAAAGAAAATGTATATATGCATATTTTTAAATGGATTTAAAAGATACACAATTGACCCTTGAACAACATGGGGGACAGGGGCCCTGACCCTCGTGGAGTTATATATAACTTTTGACTCCCCAAAAACTTGACTACTAATAACCTACTGTTGATCAGATAATATAAACAGTTAATTTACACATATTTGTATGTTATATATATTATATGCTGTATTCTTACAATAAAGTAATCCAGAGAAAAGAGAATGTTATTAAGAAAATTATAAGAAAGAGAAGATACATTAATAGTACTGCACTATATTCATCAATACCACAAGTTTACGTCATCTGTTCACAAGATGAAAAAATCCACATATAAGTGGACCCACACAGTTCAAACTAGTGTTGTTCAAGGGTCAACTCTATAGGCTGAACTATTTTTACAATTAAGGAAAGCTGAGAGGGAATTGGGGTAACACATAGACCCTACTATGTGCAAGGCACTCAGTGAAGCTCTTCGTTTATATTAACCTGTTTAGGCCTCACAACACCCATATGAGATTAGTATTCTTATGTCCTTTTTCACACTAGGAAATTGAAGTTAAGGTCAGTTGAAAAATCTGCCAAAGGTCATCCAGCTAATCAGTGCTGGACGAGCAGTCAGGTCCTTTTTGCCTGACATCAAAGCCGTAGCAGATCCACCATTCATACTAATGACCAGAAGAATGAGAGGATCGTTTGACAGTCAATAACAAGGTTGACCCTTGACACAAATTCACACAAGTTAACACTTTTATCTCCTGGGGCCCCTCCCCAGAATCTGGTTGATTGCCAAGCTTTGTCCTGCCCCCTCATTCTCCAAATCTCCCCGGGCTCCAAAATTACCCCATCTGAAGTCCAGTTCTGTACACTTATAGTTCTGAATGCCAGATGTTAAAAAATAAGTAAATTGATTTAACTGATATAAGAGTGTGAGAGTCTACGAGCTGTATTTTTACTTTCCTAGGAGTGTTTACTTCACAAAATCTGATAGAACAAAATGACTGTCTGATTGACGAAGTCTGAGATAAGAAATAAAACAAAATGGTGAATATTAGATAGAGGAAATAAATATTTTGGATCCAGTAAGGTTTTTTCAACAGCTTTGTTGAGATCTAATTGACGTACAACAAACTGACTACATTTAAGGTGCACAATTTGATAGGTTTGGCATATGTAGACACCCATGAACCATCCCTGTACTCAGAATCATAAACTTATCTGTCGTGCCCAAAAATTTCTTTCTGGGAAGCAGAAAGAAATTTTGATTCCCTTAAGTTGGACCAGTTCCTAAGCAAGGTGACTTTGTGGATAAAAGTGGCTCTGATAACCATGACAGAGCTCAATGGCATTTTTGTGAACCCAACGTAGCTTTACAAGCAAGTGATTTTTAAACCTGTTCACAATTCTGGAAATAATTTTGAGGGGGGTGGGGAAACAGGCTGTGGACCTACTTGTAAACAAAAATCATGTGGGGATGATAATCTCCAAAAAACACACAATGCACCTGATAGCAAATTCTATACAGGTCCTGGTTAGGAAAACATTTGCATTTGACATGGATAACTTATGTATTGGAAAATTCTGCAAAGATGAATTCACCATCCAGCCCCATGAGCCACACCAGCAGATATCATAGCTCACATCCAGTGAGGCTGGAAGGACAGAGCGGAGAAGCCTGCCCATTTCAGACAACTGTACAGCTAACCAAATTTGAGATTTGGGAAAAATTAAATCCCAGATTGCAGAAGCATCTATCACCAGACTCAGTTCCTCAAGGACAGGAGGCATGCTCATTTATGTTGATGTCCCTAATGCCTACATTTCCTAGCATAGGTCTGAAAGTGTTCGTTGGAAAGAAATGCCAAATCATTAATTGGGATACCTATTCAAAACGAAATGCTCTCTGGTTTCACACACAAATGAGAATTCTCGTCATAGCTGCTCAGAGAAATTCCACAACTCTAGAGGTGAGCTGGCAAAGACACTGCTGGGGAGAAAGCCTCACTCTAGGATCTATCTCTTTGGACTTCATGCCCTGAGTACCTATTGCATACCCGTCACTGAGGAAGATTATGCTCTCCCAGGGAGGTAGTCGCGCACACAGACAGGATGATGAGGGTGACACAAGAGGAAGAATACACAGCACAACAGCACATAGAGCATCTAGTCTCTCCTGGGAGTCAAGGAGGACCTCCCACAGGCTCTGGCTTCCAAACCTCACCCCAGCTACCTGACAGAGTGCTCTTTTCAGCTTGGTTGTTATGTATTTTGTATAACCCCAAGCTCAACCACTTACCTTCCTCATCCATAATAATAGCTTGCTTTAGAAACTAATAACTAATCTTGGGAAAACCAGCCTTATCCTGGAGTGAAAGAGCATGTTAAATATATGCCTGGTGAATAACAACGTGGGACACAGTGCCAAAAGGTGAATAGAGAGTTAGGGTTCCTCGGTAAAATATTTCTGCCTCAAATTCTTGTTTTTATCAGAACGCTAACATCTGTCTGAAAATGTGTTCAGAGAATGCTTTATGGAGAAGAAAAAAGATAACCGAATGGAGAAAGTAGGATGATAACAAGGGAGAGAGAATAAAGGATAAAATGGTGAGTAGAATACAGAGGAGAAAGAAAGATTGAAAGAGGAAAATGCAGGTTGGAGGGTAAAGATGAGAGACCAGAAAATGCTCAAAATTGAAGAATAAAAAGGCTAGTGGTGAATTAAAGAGACGATGAATATAAAAGAGACGCTACATCGATGAACACACATTAGGGGGAAAACAGAACAAAGAACAGAGGAACTGAGGGTCTGAGTGAGCAGAGGATGGAGAAATCAGCACTCAAGCAGCTTAACCCTCAGTGTTGCCAGGAGAGCCATCTAGCGCCTCTCAATAGAAGCTGGAGCTGAGAGGACAAGAGAGGGCTCTTGAAGATGTGGGGAAACATCAGTGTAACGCAGAGCTGGCACCCCCTTTTCATTTGAATAATCTGGAGATAAATTGGAGACAACCACTTGAGTCACAAGAGCCTCCATGAGCCATGTTCCTAAGGACATCTTTCTCTGTCCTTCACCAATTTCTGGCACGTCCTCTGCTATTTAAGACCAGATGGCCAAGAGAGGACAGGGGCTTTTAGAAGGCTTCAGGGGCTGGCCCTTTGGCACTGCAGTGTAATCTCTGCCCAAGCAGCTTTCACTCTACGCGTACAGGCCAATCTCTGGGATATGGGCCTAATGAGGTTTTTCAAAGTCCCCCCATGATAGGTAGACTACCTGTCTTTATCATGACATCTCTTCCAGCTGCTCAAATCTTAAAACAGCAAATGTTCCCCTTAAGAATCTGTTTAACATTTTTTTCCCCATTTACTATCCCTCAGTCTGTTTTCTGTTAGAGACATGAAAGGCATTCCCTGAATCATGGTGAAGTTTGAGAACGCTAGTGCTGATATAGACATCATGCTCACCGCAGCGGAGTTTTCATCCCCAAGTCATCAGTACAGACAAGAAACTAACAATAAGAGCTGAATAATTATGCCTGTGTTTGAACAAGGAGCTAATATGGCCACCTCAATTAAATCGAGAACACTAACAGAATTAATCAAATTTGCCAGCTATTACGAGGTCGTTGTTGATCAAATCCAAGAGTCTCCTGGGAGAACTCAAGGTCTTCAGTTCCCCCTCAATCTACCTGCAGGGAGGATGGTAAATATCAAAGATAATATTACAGTCTCAAGATGACATGAAGTTGGTCATCACACAGGAGTTGGAAGTCTCGGCAGACTGAGCAAAGGGGATACCATTTCTGTTAATCCCTTCAGTGCATCCCTTTAGTTCCATCTCTGGCTAAGGGTGACTAAGACAATAACCAGGGATGCCTTCTCTTAAGTTTGTCTGCCTTTTGCAAATCCAGATGATCCAGGGGACCTTAGAGGAAAAGGGACAACCCTACATGAAGTAGGCTCGGAATGGCCTGGATAGGCCGAGGTGGCTGCCTGCAACCATCCAGGCTGGCTTTCACCATAAGGCCTTAATAGGGTGTCGCTCTTTCTGGTGCTTCCATAGTGTCTTAGCAGATATCCTCTTCAGGGTGTCGGGGGTGATGATAAACTTATGGAGGGTAATGGTAACTCAGGCTCCACCTGTTGGATTGACTTCCTTTGTCTTAATCCTATTTCCTCAGCAATAAAATATGAGAGGCCAAGACCAAGTAGATCAGGATACACAGCTCCAAGTTCCCTTCAACTCTAAGAATCTATCACTGGGGATAAGAGACACTTAACCTCTTCCCTGGGTTCCAGGGAACCAGTTAAGTACCAAGTCAAGCCGAGGAGTAAAGAGCATTAACTTAGAAAAAAACAAGGCACTAGTTGAAGCCTAAATGCTATTGTAACCTGCATGAGAAAAGTTTATGTTTTAATTACTAGTTTATTGAGTGCCTACTAGATACTTTTTTAATTGTTTATTGAGGGTTTGCTAGATACTTCAAACACATTATATAATTTATTATTTACTAAAAATCTACAAGATAGGTATTGTTATATTCAATTCACAGGTGAGGAAACTGAGGCACGAGGAATTTAAATAGAGCATCCAAAGTCTTACACCTTCTAGGCTGCTGAGCTGGGTCGGTTTGACTTCTGAGCCCATGACTGCCATGCTGCCTCTCTTGGAGAATATCCACATATTACTATTGAGCCTGTCACTTAGGTCCCGGAGTGCCCCCCCACCCACCCCACCATGGCCCTGTACAGTTACACACAATTCTGACTCTCACTGGGGGAGTTTCTCCCAGTCAGGTGTGTACCGAATGCCCAAATGAGACATGATTGGGAATAATTGTGACATGACATGGTCTAGAATGAAGAGCAGACAGGGCTTAAGTGTGCAGAATCCCTTTGGGGTCTGATTTTGAGGGAAGGAGACATGGCCTTCTTAATGATTTCCAGCATGCTTTGGCAAGAGGAATTAGAGAGGAAGGATGACAGCCATGGCTGATATGGTTGGCAACAGCCGACACTGAAAACTACCTTCTGCCTACAATTTAAGTCATCATTCCCTACAAGGCCAGCCCTGGAGCCTAGAAATGAAAGGGGTAATATGGATGGGGCAGAAAGTCAAGGTCAAGGGGGTCATCTCTTTATGTTGTGGAAGGGGCAGAAAGTCAAGGCCAACGGGGCCATCCCTTTAAAATAGATTTAACCATGACCAAGACGTAGACCCACAACCTTTCAGACCTTGTAGCAATGGTTGGACCAGAGGCAGATCAGGGGAGAGGGACAATGGCCTGGTGAAAGAGCACTTCTGGGAGGTCTCCGGAAGACCTGGCTCCCAGTCTCAGTTTTACCCCTAACTAGATGTGCAACTCTGCAAACATTGCTGGCTCTCTTTGAGCCTTGAGAGAGAGGAGAGAGAGTTAAATCCTTTGTAATTCTAAAATATTCTGATCCTAATCTGAGCATATTAAATACTCTCTGTAAAGGTATTCTCTCTATGAAAATAAAAAACAAAGATAGCTGTTATAAAAAGTGGAGCAATATAGAGGTTTAGTCCAAAGATAGACATAGATTGGTGTCTAGATTGCCATCCTGAGGACATAATGGGATGGGCCTCTTCCTTTCTTTCTCTTGCATATCAGTCAGGATGACTTTGGTTGCAAGCAAGAAAATATCCTTATTCGACTGGCTTAAACAACATGAAAGTGTATTTCATAAGAAGTCTAGAAGTAGGCCAACTCCAGAGTTGGTCAGTTCATCCTCAAGAACTCAGGTCCTTTCTGTTTGTCCTTTCTGCCATCCTCCAGGTACAGCTTTGTTCTCAGGAGTGTGTTCCCCACAGGGTTACAAAGATGGTTGCTACATATCCAGGTGTCATTGCCAGACACAGCAATGTCTAGTAGAAGAAAGTCAATCTCTTCTCATGCATCATATTTTTAAGAGGAAAAAAAAAAAAAGCTTTTTCTAGAAGCCCTTGCATATCTCATTGTCCAAAACTAGTTCATATGCCCAATCACAACCAATCCTAGGCAAGGGGAATGGTACCACCATGACTGACTCTGACTGTTCAGATCAACTAAGAGGCTGAAGAGAGGCAGAAACCTGAACAAAATCAGAGCTCCAATAACCAGAAAGAGCCGAGGAGGACGGGGTGGGGACAGCCATGGAGTTGATAATTATGGCAAAGACAGCTATTTGCTTCTCAATACTCACTTTCCCTTTTTTCCTTAACAACATAAACCCCAGTGTTTAACTGGGCAGTTTGCCACCCAGAATAAAGATTACAGTTGTCAGCTTAACATTTTCACCACTATGAGAGGCCATGTCATTAAATTCTGGCCACTGAGATGTAAGCAGAGGGCCTGTGTGGAACTTGTGAAATGTTGCTTAAATGGACCTAACTCAGTTTGGAGATCTGCCACAACTGTGTCCTTCTGCCTTCCTCCAGCCTGTAACCCAAATGCGATAGCTGGATCTCCATCAACCATCTTGGACCATAAATTAAACTTGAAGATGAAAGCCATGTCGTAGGACATGGGAAAGCAAAAAGACAGAAGGAGCTGAGGTCTCTGATGACTCCAGAGCCACTGTACCTGCCCCAGACGGCCTATTTTCATACGTATATGAGAGGATAAACTCATGTTTATTTAAGTCATCATTTGTCTGGTCTGTTGCTCTCCACCAGTACAATTCTTCACTGGTACAGCAACTAGCAATGAATGCTGCACCCCAGGAGTTAAATTACAAAGGTTAGTTGAGTTTATTCTCTCAGTTTGGGAATGTATGAAAGACAGGATAAGGCAGTGAGAAGTCTGAGAATCAAATTGATGTGCGTGCCAATCTCTCAGCTTTATCGCTTATATCCTGTGTGACCACTGGTGAGTGACTTCACTTCTTTGAGCTTAGTTTCACCATCTGTAAAAAATGGAGCTGGTTATTCCTGCTTCAAAGGGTGTCACAAGGGTTAAGTGTGCAAATTACCTTGTGTTGCAATTGCATATAACAGATGCCTAATAAGTGGTCCTAAATATTTTAGAAAATACTCATAGACGCTTAAGGGTTTAGAAATCACATTGCTCAAACCTCTCATTTTTATTTTAAAAAAAAAAAAACCATAGAGGTGAAATCAGGTTCCCAAAGGGTCTCTGAAGTCCCTGTTGGAAGGCACGGTTGTCACAAGTATTCACCACAAAGAATACTTTCATCATTCTGCATCCTGCATAGCATCCACATTGCCTATGGCCCTGCTGCTACTGGACGTCTTCTCTGGACATACTGCCCAGCCCCTGATGAGGGACAGATGCTCAGCCCTGAGCACCAGCCACCAAGATGGCATTCTTTTCCTGTACTGATATCATCAGTCACATCATGTGGTACTACTTTAATTGCTGTCCTATTTTTGGAAAAATAGATGGCTAAACATAAGCAATTTTTTCTTAGCATTTTTTTTTTGGTTGCTGAAGCAAAGTACTCAGTAAATAAGGACTGATTTGCATGACATTTTGCATGAATAGCGATGTTGAATTGACAAGGTAACAGACTTTGAACTTTCATAGGCATTCTATTCAATTTTAAAAGGTTTTTTTGTTGTCGTTGTTGTTGTTAATTCCCAGTAGATTTCCACTGACATTAAAATCGACCACAATTTGGGAGGCCTCTGGTGGCTACAGTCGGAAAATACAAAAACAATTATGACGTGAGCCCGGATGGCCTGTGTGTGTTTGTTTAGCTAGGTGAGGTATGCTTTTATTTATGCACATGTGGCTGTGCAGATTTTCCAGGCATGGGGACCCCGGTTATGCTCTAAACCCCAGGTAACATCGGAGTTTGGGGCATTAGCAGGGTCTCGCTGAGAGCCAAAGAGGACTCGTGCTGTGCTTTCCCAGGTCAGAAATGGTCGAAACAACGCCCACAGATCTTCAAGGGCAAGAAAACCACCATGAAGGCCAAGTAACCACAAATCTTATATTTTAAATAGATAGAGAATTCCACACTAAAATAACTGAATAAAAGACTTTTGGTGTCCTTTCCATCAGCTCAATCAGAATGCTCCAACACCCAAGAAATTTGCCCGGTGTGACTGTTCTCATAACTCACCCCAGGGCATAATTGTAGAGCACAGCAATGATGAATGACTAGGAAAGAACCAATAGAATATAATAATAATTCTACTCTGAATTTAAATAATGCTTTTCCTCCCCAGAGGTCTAAGTGCTTTCACACAGATTAGAAGGTAAGGGTGGGTATTATTATCCCCATTTGTGGATAGGAAATACAGTCAGAGATGGAAATTGTTTGTCTCGAGACTTAGAATAAAAGCCTGTTAGGAGTGAACAATAACCTTTGACATAATCTATGCAAACCCTCATTTCTCAGAGGAAGAAACTGAAGTCAGGATGGTGATGCGACTTTTCCAGGACTGTGTTGTGAGTGGCCAAATAATACACCTAACCCTTCATGGAGTCAGAAACAAAACTTAAGGCTCTTGACGACCCAGTAACTAAGCCATTCCGTCACAAAGATGGCTTTTTCAGTAATAACGCAAAAGATCTCACAGGAGTAAGCTTTCCCGATATCCGTATAGAAAAATCCCCTCTCTATATCATAACGGTGCTCAAACTTCCCGCCCAGCTCCATCTTTCACCATCACCATGGTCACCCACATCCTGTGACAACCAGATGGAACGTTACCAGGAGTGCGGAAGAGCCTTGGTGGGGTATTCATCCTCAGGGATCTCTTCTCTGAGGGTTCCTGGCCTCCGATGCTCCATGATATGTAGCCCTAGGGAGCCAGCCTGAGGAAATCCCCATCAGGAGCTGGATTCCCCTGAGGTTTGAGCTGCAGGGGCGGGCCCAGGGTGGAGCGAAGCTGCAACGGTGGGGCGTGGCTCCTGGGGTCTTGAGCTGTGAGGGGCCAGAGTAGCAGCTGTCAGGGGTGAGAAGTCATAGGCCTCAGACGAATGGGCGGTGTACTACATGGGAAAAAGAGCCGTCATAGCACCTTCTTCTCTCTGTGCAGCTCTGTCCAAACAGTGGACGAGGGTTTGAGCAGAGGCTGCAGCCACACAGAGCTCATTCTATCCTTGTCTCTATTCCTCCTGACAGACAGCCACACCCTCTTTCTCCCTATCCCCTGGCTATGGCAATTCTTCCTGCCCAGGGGCATCTGCCTCTGGCCTGTGGTAAGCTCTATAGGCTCCTACTCTCCAGCCCCTGACCCATCACCCCCACTTACAACTTCCTTATTTAGCCAAAATCCATTTCCCTTGCTTATAAGAGAAAGGAAGGGTACTCTTGAAATTACAAACCAGGCCCTTTTCTCTCGGATATAAATGTTCTTCCCAAGGTCCCACATCCTCACATCAAGAATAGATCCTACTTAGGAGAGATGAGGATGATAAAGAATTTCAATTCTAAATCACAGTATGTTCTAAGATACAAGGACACGTATGACATCACCAATAATTCAGATATTACATAAATATTTACCACATAAAGCCACTATCCAGGGGAACAGAAGAGGAAAGGAATGATGAGGGGCATGGAGTTGTTCACTGAATTCCTTCACCCCACCTGCTGGCGCTCAGTTCCGCACACCCCAATTTTGTACCTATGTCCCACATGTCAGCCTCCCCAACAGGATAGTTTGTCAGACTTCTAAGGACATGAAGACTTTGTGAGGTGCCCTTGAACTCTTAATTTCAATAACACCCGCAGCTGTTATGCCCAGATTCCCCCCTCCCATCCCGTCTCCTGGTGCCCACCAGGGGTCGACCACAATGGTGTTGGGGCGAACACACCCCAGTGCTCAGTTCTGGGTTTCTCGCGAGCTTAGCATCTAGGTGGACAATTAACCAGACTTCTGCTTCTCTCCCTCCTGCTCCTGCAATCTACATTTGGGCCATTTCACTGCTTATTAGCACTTCAGATGGAGGACACGAAGGAGGAACTGTGAAAATCTGATTAGTCAATTTTGCATTTTCTGGAAACAGTGGTGAAAGATGGGTTGCCCAGGAAAGCAAAACTATTAGCTATTGAAATGGCTAGATTTCAATTAACCTTATTTTCTCACAGATAATTGAGAATTGACAATAAAGTTATTTTCTCTGCAACCTTCCTCAGGAAAAAAAAAAAAAATGTTTCATTTCTGGTGCCAACGTTATGCATGGGTGATGGAGACCCATAAGTAATCCATGCCCTCTGGTCAGCGCCAAGAAATCAAGGCTTGGAGAGTGAGCCCGCAGACAGAAGACAACCTGAAGGTCTCCGGGGCACAGGGAAGTGAAGCCCACCTCACCCTCCTTTCATTGTTTCTCTCCATGCCCACATGTGCCAGCACCAATGCATTTCATTTTGGCCTGCCAGCTCCAGCCCACATTTCTTGCACAGGCTTCATGCCACCACCACCCCTCTACCGGATCAGACTGGCCTCTCACCGCCTCTGATCACACCTTCCCCTCTCCTGCCTCACTCCTTTCTCCCTTCTAGGCCCCTGCCTGAAATACTTGACTCCTTTCCCAAACCCAAGCCTTCAAGGCCTGGCTCAAGTCCAAGAGACCTGGATGGCCTCAAGACAATGCCACTCAGCACTGCATTGAACCCTCTACCACAACCTCGTCTTATCCTCTGGGTACATACAATGGGCAAGTCCTGTCACTCACACAGAGTTGAAATAGGCACTAAGAGCAAGGATGGCAGCAGCCATGTACCCTGGGGCCAGGCCCACGGGCCACAAACCCAGATCTTGCAGCTTCTTAGCTAGTCAACAAGTCCAGTCACTCTCAGTTTCCTCTCCTGTAAAATGAGACTTGAAATCGAAACTGCCTTCTGAAAGTATATATATATATATATATATATATATATATATATATATATATATATTTTAAACTTAATTGAGAGAAGATTATGAAGCACTTGGCATGGGGCATGGGACATGGCAGAAAATAAGTTTTGGGTGCACAGTAATTAGGGCCATTGTTAGCAACCTACTCACACTCCAGTCACAGTAAGGGTACCTGATGGGCCACCACCTGGGGCCTGTGCCACCTTGTGGTACCTGCTCTGGGCTGGCTGCTGGTGTTACACTGCCAAGAAAGTTCTAGGGTTGTGTAGCTTGTACCTCAGTGCCTTCTAGAGTTTTTAGTAAAAACGTCTCTTTCAACATTTCTACAAATTCCTCTCCCTTCCCTCTCCCAAGATTCAAGCTTGTACTTAGGAGCCATTTTCAGACCATCCTCACAATTAGCATTAAGTGATCCGCCACCAAACTGTTGCTGGTCTGCCTCAACATCCATCCTTTTTCCCTTGGGATGAGTTAGTCCCAGGAGGAGCCTTGATTCTCATGCAAACAGCTACTAGCAGAGCGGGACCACTCGGTTTCCAGACATTCCCAGACCTGTCTGATTTAAAGTGGGTGTCTCTTCCCACCTCAGTTACATTTAGAGTGAAATTACGCTCCCTTCAAAATTCACAATCAACCTTCGGTACAACGACCACTGCCACTGCTCAATCCTCCCTCCATCTTTCCCCTCTACTTCCTCGCCCTCCTCCCCCTGGGACTGACGGCTCCCTGCCTGCCCTGACTATCCCTCCCTCCCAGGTTTTGCAGACAGCGCCACCTTCTGGACGCAGACTCAGCTGCACCTTCACCTCCAGCAGCGAGGATGAGACGCCAAGAACTGGCCTAGGATGAATGGTTCTTCCCTTCCTGGTAAGACTGCATTAAGTGGACAGTTCTGCAGCAGTTCTGCAATAGTTAATATTTTCCTTTTAAAAAGCAAGGAGACACACCTCATAAGAGAAGAATGAAGGGCCAAATGTAAACAAGACCTATAAATTAGGGGAAATAAATTCCATTTTAGACAGCCTTTTACCTTAAATATGTGAAGTGTTAACAGTGATGTCTGTACATTTACATTTTTTTCATATTTTTTTTTCTTTTAAGCAACCTCTCATGGAAAAGTGTCAGTTTTATAATTGGATATAATGGTATACCTTTTTACCTTGGCATAAAAATAGTTACCGTTCTAGAGACCCTTCCTAAGGAAGAGACAAAAAGATGTGAAACTTCCTAGTGATGTCTAGAAGTAGGCTCGGGTTCTTCGCCTAATAAGAAGGCCTTGTTATTATAGAAAAAACATCTAAAGAACAATGGATCCCCACTTCTCACTGAGTATCAGGAAAAAATCTAGGAAGTTACCCTAGCTACCCCGTTAACCTATAATTAAGAGTAAGTCATTTAAAAGAAGAGAGTTCTTTTTTTCTGAAAGGAGAATTTCTAGTTTTTCTCTTAGTGATGTTGAACTTATTTTTTGTAGTTTGTCATGCTTTGCGTAAGAGTGATTATATTACTGGTGATTTTAAATCATCAAAATTAATAACAGTAGTAACTAACAGTTACTAAGAGCACTTAGTAAAATATATTCATATATATTCATATATAAAAATTCATATATGTCTTAGTTCATTTAATTCTTAAAACAATTCAATGTGGTGAAACTATCATTATCCCCATTTTAAAAATAGGGAAACTGAGAGACAGAATGAATCACCCAAAGTCACACATGGCCAAGATTTTAACCCAGCAGTCTAGCTCCAGAAGCTATGAGTTCAATCATTACTACATTCTGTCTTATAATAAATCGGCATCTCCAAGATGACACAACAGTGAACTTTTCAGAAAAAAAAGGAGAAACCATTCTAACATTATAGCTCTTCTTACCCTCTATTTTTCTATCCATTTATCCATCCACAATCCTTATCCGAATCCCAAATTGGTTAGCTAAAAATATAGATAGAAAGAGAAACAGAGAGATAGAGATAGAGATGAGAGAGAGAAAAAGAATATGTAAGACCAGAGACAGCAGACAGACAGCAGATGAGGAGATTTTGACCAAGATTTCTTATCCTGGAGTCTATGGGATCCGTGAACTTCCAGAGATTATATGCAAAGTATTGCATGTATGTGCATTTTTCTGGGGAAGGAATCCTTAGCTTTCTAAAGATCCTCAAAAGCCCCTGTGTCCTAGAAATCATTAGGAATCACCAGTTGCAGTAGAGAACAAAATGCACATAGCCAGCCATCTCCTTTGTTCCTTCATATGGCACCATCTCCTACACAATCTGCATTCTCCCTTTTTGTCAAAAATTGAAAGGAGACAACAAGGACACCTGAAACATCAAAAGACATTAGGGCTGTCTTTAGAACTCATCAACATGTATAATTATTCAATAGTTAATGCACTATGGACTAGATATTAATTCAAACATAGATAAGGAAGAGAGAAAGAGGACCAACTTTTACTAAGGACCTGCCACAGTAGTTCCCCCTTATCCATGGGGTATGCTTTCCATGACCCCCAGTAGATGCCTGAAACCAGGATAGTATCAAACTTTCACTTTTTCATTTAAAGAAGGCATTTCCCGGCTTCTCTTTGACATATCTGAATTGCCAGCATCACGACTCTTGTGCTTTGGGGCCATTATTAAGTAAAATAAGGGTTACTTAAACATAAGCACTATAATACCACAGCAGTCAAAGTGATAACCAAGACAGCTACTGAGTGGCTAATGGTGGGGAGATCTATACCGTGGAGACACTGGACAAAGAGCTGATTCACCTCCCAGGCAAGACAGTGCAAGATTCCACCATGCTGCTCAGAATGGCATGCAATTTAAAACACAGATTGTTTATTTCTGGAATTTTTCCATTTAATATTTTCGAACCACTGCTGACTGCTAGTAACTGAAACCACGGAAAGTGAAATCGCAGACAAGGAGGGAATACTGTATAAGCTAGGCGCTTACTTTTTTCAAAAAATACTGTGTTGTAGGTATTATTGTTATTTTCATACAATTTATTAAGCACACACTCACGCAAGGGTTTGAGAATATACAAATCATGCCTAGCTCAGGCAATTAGCAAAGAGCTGCCATATGAGGCAAAGAAAAACCTACCCTAAACTGTAAAGCTGGGTTCCTCCCTCTGCTTCATTCTGCCCTGAGAAAGATAGGAAGGGCTAATTATTGTACATCTCTTTAATGACCTTAGCGAATCTTTCCAGAGTTTGTCAAAATGAATATGGGTATGTATGTGTTTGTGTTCTTAGGACAAAGTGACCAAACTCTGTTGCCTCTCTGATGCAACAAATATTCAGGGGAGGGGGAGAGGGAAGAGCATTGTTTGAAGAATAAATAACTTAATGCTGCTATTATTTCTAACTTCTGAATCCTTCCATTAATTTATCGCCTTAGTCCACAAATTACACTGAGCCACTGTATGCTAGGCATTGGGTAGGGCCTGGCATATCATCTTGTAATATTGTCACCAATAGATGACACAGACTTGTGTTCTGAAGAGTCGATGTGTAGCAGAGACCATGGGCATCTGATCAAATCATCACAATATTGTGGAATGTGGATTAGAATACAAGAAGGTGCTGAGTCCAGTGGCAGAACAGAGAAGGAGCAAGATGTTTAGACTGGACCTTAAAGATTAGGAGAAGTTCCCAGGCAAACAATGTGTCAACTTGGTTGGGCCTTGCTGTTGTTGTTGTTGTTTGCTCGTTCCTATTGGTTCTGTTTCTGTGGAGAAACCTGACGAATACAAAAATGTGAGTAGAGATATTTTAGGCAAAAGGAACAACGTGTGCAAAGGCACTGAGGCGTGAAGTTGCATGGCAACTTTGGGCAACTACAAGTAGTTTGATGAGTTTTTTAGTCCTATTCTGGAGACCAGTCTGATCGAGTGGCCTGATCACTCTATGCCTTGCTTCCTTAAATTAGATTCTAAAACTCTGATCTTTTTCATCTGTTTGACCATCCCAGTGCTTCTGAAAGTACATAAATTGCTTACATTTCTCAAGAATAATGAGTCTCAAAGAGCGGTTATAAGATTTAATACTTAGAACAAGCACGAGCACGAGCACGTGTTTTATCTGCCACCTCAGTAGTCATGCACAGCTACAATGTCAGGAAACAATGTGCATTCTGGACATCATATTCCTTTTTGCCACAATGTTAACATCAGTACCCTTTGAGAAAATCTGTATCGGTCAAGATGCCCCAGAAAATAAGAGCAACAGGATGTGTGCAGTTTGAATTCAAACATGTTGTGTTGCAGGATTCCTTCTTGCCCTTCCTCAAGAGACTCCCGGAGACAGCTGAAATAAATCATGGTCCTACCTTGTCGACTTCCTTGATCAATAGAGTCTCTTTAAAGCTATCTGAATACTGTGCTTGTCCCATGAATAAGATTTAAGAAGTTCATGAAGCCCTTGAAAATGTTTTTAAAATTGTGAATGTATGCACAAATATCTGGGGGAAAGGTCTACAGTTTTCATCACTTCTTCAAGAGACTCACAACTCATGCCCATCCAAAAAGAAGATTAAGAATATGTAGTTTAATGGGTAAAAGATCATTTGGTTCTGAAAGGACAGACCAGAATGACAACTCTCTGACCCAGGTAATTTGATATACATGGTTCAGTGACTTTCCAGAAATAATAACTGTGAAAATTGATTCCTAATTTCCTACAGCTTCGTTCATCTTTGTTAGATTATCTCTTCTCAAAGTATTTGGCCAAAGAAACCCAGTTCCTTTCTCCCTGCTGAGGCAGCATTAGGGTCAAGGACTGGGCATTAGGACACTTGGACTCCACCTTGTCTTCACTCTGACACTTACCTGCTCTGTGACTCATTCCACTGCCCTGAACCTCATTACATCACAAAGTTTGGGTTAGATGATCTCTAAGGTCCTATCTGACTCTCATATTATTATCATCAGTGACTCTGAATTATTGTCATCTGCCTGTTGGTGGCATTGATTCAGGCTGCTCTTCAATGCTCTGGACAGGTGACATCTCCTTAGGCCTTCCTTCTACCTGTTCTTCTAATGGAGTTAGAAAGCCATGCAGATTAGCAAAGGCCATGCAAATTAGTTTGGCTGGGAAAGAAATGCTACTCTGCAAAAGGAAGAATTTTAATATAGTTCAAAATTATGAACCACAGGACCTACATCATGATTCTTTAAGCTGTGGATTCCCACTTGTATTGGAAAGGCATCATGGAGTGACTAGGAGTAGAGAGAGACCAGTGACAATTTTGCAGGATAGTTTAAACAGTATTCTGATTATTATTTTTATCTCACATGATTTATTAAGGCTTTTCAAAAGAGTCTTCCACAAGTGGTGAACTGCAATCATTTTTATTATTTATGCCACATCTCATACATTAGCTATATTTCACACATCAGGAAATCAGTTGCTGCAATGAAAGAGATAGTTCGATGCAATGAAAAAAATATTAGACTGAGAATTCTGAGACCTGAGTCATGATCCCAGTTCATCCATTAACTAGCTACATATACAACTCCAGGTAAAATTACCAGTATGAATTTACTACCTTTCTGTCCTACTTAATTGGAAATTCCTCAGGGTCAGAAGCCTTATCTTATCTTACCTCTGTATCCTCAATTCTAGCGCAATATCTATTACATTGCAGGCATTTTATAAATGTGCTGGCTGAATGGATGGAGAGGTAGATGGATAAACAAATAAAGTTACATTCTATTTAGGCCTCAATTTTCTTATCTGTAAAATAAGATTTGCCACATAAGATTGTTTGGCCAATCAAATGAGATCCTACTCATAAAACTTCACCTGCTGTGTTATCAGAATAGCTAGATAATTGAGAAAACCAATCTCTGCTAATGGACTAGTAGTTGATAACAGACCTTGTGTTGAGGTGTTAATCATCCCAGGTTATGTCAGAATCTTTGAACTTTGATCCAAAAGAGCAGTTAAGCTTGGATTTTCACACTCTTGGGTTGAAGGAGGTCTTCGTGGACATCTGTCTCTCACTCCGACAGCTTACTCCACTAGCAGACACCACTTTGACCATCTTGTTATCCTCAGATCCTGCATTGTCCTTTTATCCAAGTTAATTCTGATTAAAACAACCATCAAAGGCAAAAAATAAATAATAAAAGGGAGGCAGTGGCCCAAGAGGGCAGGTCAATATGAAAGGCTTAAAGGGGACTTTTGATGTCAGGAAGACCTCCTGACCAAGACTACTTGAACAGAAAAGATTCTGAGGTCTTCTATAGAGTAGACTAACCAGGCTGCCTCTCACTGCCCACACAAAGTCTGCATCTTTGAGTCCACTTAGCAGGGCTGGGAAAGGTCTCTGCAGAGCCTGGAACATTCACTGAATTTGCCCTTCAGTGGCTAGGTGTGCTAAAGCTTACAGAAGCCCCAAGGAACAGTTAGGATCATTGTGTCTGAGAGCTAACATTATCCCCACTGCAACTGCCCACACTCCGCCCTGAGAGGGCGTCTGTGAGCTTTGAGGGAGCCTGAAACTGGACACAGTAGTTGACTCTTTGTTTTGAGAAATTCTTGAATGGGACTTGTGGTTATGCAAATGAAAGGCTCAGTGCCCAATCTTGAGTAGAAATTAAACCAGGACAGTTTAAGGCTCTAAACAATAAAAGTTAAAGAGTTGTCTGCCTTGAGTGCAGAGACTGTCACGCTGTTTACTGAATTTTGGCTTCCTCAGGACTCAGAAATTAAAGATTGTGGTCTAGGATGTAGGCAGAATTGTGCGATGAGAAAAGAATGTACCAACTAAGGAAAACTGTGATTCCAGCAGAATGTGAAGTCTGAGGACTAGGGACAAAAACAACCCATCAGAGATTCTGCATCACAGAGTAGCCAATGGATTCCAGCAAAAGCATCTCATATCCAGTTTCAGATTGTTCTCCCCAAAGCTGTAATTTTCCTATAACCTAAAGTCTTCAGTAAAGTTTCTTAACTATTACAACCTATCACTAGTAATAACTAAATATATTGAGGGTTTACAGTGTGCCAAGTGTTCTTCTAAGCACTCTACATATTATTAACTCATTAATCCTCACAGCAGCTTTACAAAGGAAATATCATTAGTGCCCCCATTTCACAGAGAAAGAAATCGAGATCCAAATAACTTGTTTAAAGTCATGTGACAAGTAAGGGTCAGAGCCTGAATTCGAACTCATGAAATCTGACTACAGAGCTCATAATCATAACCACTAATACTCTATATACCTTTGTTTATGTTTGTGTTAGTTTGAGAAATAAAGGGAGGATCTGTGATGACATTTTGGGGTGGAGTAGACCAAAAACGTTGGTCACCATGAAGAGGTGAAAATGAGCCCAACAGAGGAAATTCTGGGAAAATCCTGAAGCAAGAACTTGACAATAACATTAGGAGAATATAAGCAATTCCTGGGAACCCCAGAAGCCCTCGAGAGGGACCCCAGAGTTCCTGCTGTACCATGGGACAAGGACTCTGACTAGAGAAATTTACACGTGAAAAAGATGAGTTTCACCTCTGCGACATGTGACAACACAAGCACAGTGTTTCACAATGCTTGGATGCTCAGAAATTGGTTGCTATGTATGCCATTTCTGATACTCTTTCTGATACTCTATCTCTTGAAGGACAATCCAGATTTTCACTGACTTGCCACAATTCAGCTCATGTTTATTCGTCTATTACCTGCAGGTCAGCAAGTTGACTCTGTGGCACGACTGTCCCTTTTTGTCAAAGTTACTTCTAAGGCATATTGGCAGCTTCCTAAGATGCTTTACATACTGGAAAATAATTATGTTTATTCACATAAATAGACTGGAATAAAATCAATTTTCCCCTTTAATAAAATGATTCACATGAAAATTATTTTTGATCAAGGTAACTGAAAACAAATGAAGGAATACGAAGTTTATATGAGCAATTAGTAGTCAATTCAGCAGAGATGAAAGTGTATTAGACTAAAACGAATATTAGTTAGAACAATATGTGGTCATTTTGTGTGTTCAGAGGAGGAATGCCAATGAGAAACTTAGGTGTGGAAAGACAAGATAACTGCCCTCCCCCAACCCAAAAAGAAAATAAGCTGCTTATCAGGCATGGTGGGTCTATGGTATATGGTCAGCCTTATTAGCATATCTTAATTGGGAATAGACTGTCATCGGCAGAGCACATTGTAAGTTAAAAACTTGGGAGACAATAATTCATTTAAATTCTAAATGCACACCTTGTTTCCTAGCTATTTCTTGAAGTGTTTACCTCTTTTTCCTTCTTTTTTTCCTTGTTATTTATGTCATCTTTCTCTCTTCTGTCTATAGCCATGCTCTCAACTTTCTTACTCACTGTCCTAATCCTTTCTTTTCCACAATTCTATTTGTGATATATTTCTACGATTATCAGAAATTATTACTTCATTTATATCCATTGTTTTGTATTGCATTTCTTTTATTTCTCCCTATCATTATTCATTCTCACTCATCTTTTTCACTGTCTTTTCCACTTTCTCCTCTCCCCTCCCTTTTTCCCCTCTACCCTTTTATCACTCATTCGCACAAGCTCAATCTCACATAAAAATTAACTTATGATAAAATTTTTATTTGCAGGTTACAAATTCCGCTCATACACCTTACGTCCAGAGACTTAGGATTGCATGAGATTGGATGCATCTCACAGTCTCTTGCTCCAAGCTGCAAATGTTTCCTTGACCCTCTCCTACTTCACACAACTGGTGGAATGGCATTATCTGTTATTTTCTTAGAACAGTTCTGAGAGGAACATACTGCTGAATATGCATCTGGCCAAGACTACGACTATATTACAGAAAACTTTGTTTGCTCCCAGAGCAGAGAACAGTAGCCTGCATTCACTGCCTCATCTGTAAATGTGTTCGCATTGCTCTACAGCCTTTCCCCTGAACTTGAAAGCTGTTGAACTTGATTACATACATAGCCTAGGAGTGGATACCTCCAGTCACTCCAGAACCAGCAGTAGTATTGGAGGGTGATGTGTTTGAAAGAGACTTTCAAATAAAACAAAGTCAGCATGTATCATGCAACTGATGTTTATCTCCCAGACCTGATCTTGTTGTGAGAAGAATGTACTGAGATATGAACTTTTTAGCAGAGAATAAGCACAACATTGTTGATGTATGCTTTGGTTTTGTTCTCATAACTGGCGGTCTACACGGAAGAGTCATTCAGAGGAGCTTATGTTTTCCAAGAACATGATATTAATTAGATACTATTTTCTGGGTAGTTGCTGGGATTGTTGGAATAATTCTTCTACAAGTGTGCATAACCATGAACAATCTGACTCTTGGTGAGTCTCAAGGAACACTTCCTCTTTGTGGTGGCCCTGAAAATGCCAAATTCTAGCTAGTGCCCTCAAGAAACCTCTGAACCTTGGCCCAAGGATGACTTTGAAGATCTCCAATAGGTCAGTGCCAAATGAAATATCTTGGACAATCAAGGAGAAGCCCCACTTAACTGGTTTTCAAACTACTTAAGATTTAACACTGGTATGATTATTCAAAAACTCCAGAGAATGTGGAAGTTTGTCCCAAACCCACCAGACTCTAAAGTACTCTAAAAGTACTTTAAAAATTACACTCAGGTACTTAGTTTACGTTGCTATAAGCTACAGAGCTAACCATTTATGGCATGTTTGGTTTATTAAACCATGGTGCAAGTGGTTTATGTAGTGTGGTTGGTCTCTTTTTTAATCAGTAGGACGCACCTATGAGAAAATGTATTCTTCCACCCTGAAATAAAGACAGAAACCCAGAGACTGGCTATGTGGCTCCCACCTGTCTCTCTAGTCAGTTTGGATCTCCCATTAAGGCTTTGTCATTGTGACATGACCTGATGTAGCTCCTGTACAGTACCTGACAGTATCTATTTCAAACTTAGCCACCTGCTGCTCTCCTCTGAACAAGAAGGGGATCTAGGGTATAAGAATTAGGTATCGAATCAAAGTGTGTAAGAAGGTTGTTCTTTGAGCCAGGCAAATGTCCTCCCCAAGAGCCAAGAAGAGCAATAGCAGACAGTGCACCCTATAATGCTAGTCTAATGATCCAAAAAGACAGGTCCCAAGTATGTAACTTCAAATTTAACTTTTTCTAAGACAATTGGCCTTTTTCTGGAAAGTATTCAGTTTTATAGATGTGGTTCAGTGTTCACCAGACATCTAGCTTGTTGGTAACACTTGAAATCATATATTTCCAAATTTCAGATGAAAAAACTGAGACAAAAGATCATTAAGAAACACAACAAAGTGACTCAGGAAAAAAATTAACGTGCATATCTAGTTACTGGATCTTTAGGACTGTGTTGTATCAGAGGTTACTAAGTCTTTGTCTTAAAATTTGTTAAGAGATTATATCAGAACATCAGTCCTGTTTGTTTCAACTATTCGTAATATACAACTACCATGGGATACGAAGAAAAGAAATATAAAACTCAATTAAATTTTGGAAAAGAAAGCGTTGCGGGAATACAATTTCCCATGTACATGTGATTGATATTTTAATAATATCGACATTTATACTTTGCCTTTTATTTTGGCATAACAGAGTACAGAAGGCACTATCCCATAATCCCCACCTTCAGCCTTTCAATATAAAGGAGAATCAAAAATGATTGTGTACATCATTTCTCTAGGGAAGCTTGGGCTCTCAGGACTGCAGTAGAGACCGTACTTTCATTTTACAGTACCTGTGCATGCCAGATTGCCCAAAGCAATTCCAATTTTCAAGATTCTGTCCCAACATCAATATATGTGGCCTCTTCCTCCTCAGACCAGTCTGACTTGGCTTCAGGAAACGTGGATTCCAGCATCAACATTGGTATTTCATTTGCCCATTCAGCAAGTATGATTGACTTACTATGCATGTGACACTGTGTTAAAGTGGATCAAACACCATTTCTTTCCTAAGGACACTTACAATCCTGGCAAAGGCAAGTCGGTAAAAAAATCAAACCAATTATAAGATATAGTATAATTGTCATGGTGGGGATATGAACAATGGCCTATGGGCACAGTAGTTTCAGGAGGGGTACAGCAGCTGGACACAGTTCATGGAAGTCAGAGGCTTTGAGCTGGTTTTGAGAAGCGTGGGATTAAACCGACAGATAAAAGTGAAGAGATAGCATTTCAGATAAAGGAAACAGCATGAAGTTTGACTCGGCTTTGATAAAATAGAGGCATATTTTTGAGGAACGGTTCGGGTGCTGGACACGTAAGCACGTGAAGCTGGGGCAGGCATGGGAAGAGTCAAAGAGACTGAAACTGCAAGTGCAGGTTGAACCCAGACTTCGAAGTGTCTTGGATGCCAGGCTGAGGAGATGGGACTTTACTCTTCACGTAATCGGGAGCTATTGAATGTTTTTGAGGAGATTAATAGCCTGAGAAAATCTGAACTTTAGGAAAATGTTGGCCTACTTGAAGAAGAATGGGTGGAAGGGAAATCAATTAGAGGCTGGTTTTTCAGACAAGAGGAAGCAATAATTCAGGTGAGAAGCTAGATCCCGAACTGAGGCCAAGCAGTGAGACCATAGAGGGGGTGAAATTCATTAAGAGTGGATATGGAGACCATAGTTTCTGTGGTCCAGACTTTTATCTGAACTTGGGGCTGGTACTTTCCCTCTTGAGATAGCTTGAGAATGACCCATAAATAGGTCTCTTCAGTAACTCATCCTCCCATCCTCTATAATGTGCCATATTTGAAGTGGACACCAGAGGGCACACTTACACTAACAACTTTGGAAGAGCCCAGAAAAGAAGCAGGTCCAGTAGGGGGTGTAGACACCAGGAATTAGAGCAGAATATGGAAGGGAAGGGATGAGGGGTAGTAGAGTAATCCGGAGAGAGAATCAGGGCCAGAAGGGTGGAATTCTTATCATTTTAGGAAATATGAAATGAGTTTGCGATGGGGGCAAGAGAGAATGGAAAATCACGTTTACTGAGTTCCCAGTATATACCAGGAACATGTGCCGGGTGCTTTCCTACTGTTTCTAATCTATGTATGATTTCTACACAATGACTATGCATAGCCTTGTTTTATAGCCAACAACACCAAGTCTGAGAAGTTCAACCACTGGGATATTTATTGAACATCTACTATATGCCAAGTACTCTTCAAAACATTTACAATACAGTGAGTGAAAAGACAACTTCTGTTCTCATGAAACATGTGTGACATGAGGGGTTGGGGGATGGGAATCAAAAAACAAGTGAACAAAGAAGTAAATAAGATAATTCAGACAGTGGCAATTACTATCAAGATAATAGTTCATTCACAGGGCTGGCAAGCTGATGCTGGCTGTTGGCAGGAGGTTTCAGTCACCACGTGGAGCTCTCCATTGGACTGCTTGATGGCCCTCATGACATGGCAGCTGGCCTTCCCCAGAGTGGGTGATCAACAAAGGAGCAAGACAGAAGCTGCTATGTCTTTTATGTCCTAGCTTCAGAAGTCACAGTCTGTCTGATGTTTTTGCAGTATTCTGTTGGTTATATAGGTCAGCCTACTCAAAGGGGGAGGAGCTCCATGTGGATGTGATCATTAGGAGGTGAGAATCAATGGAGAAGCGCTTGGAGGCTGGCTTCTCTGGAAGCAAGAACACATCGATTCCATGTAATCTTACTATGCCTTCTTTTATTTTCCCATCAACAGTAGGAATTAGTTATCGTTATTCCCTATAAGAAAGGCTAGTTTCAGAGAGGTTGAGTAAAAGTTTTCCCGAACTCACGTAACCAAGTGGCAGAGCCAAGAGGCAAACACAGGTCCGAATGACTTCAAAGTCACAAGCTTGTAAAACTCCATAATGCAAGAGAAAAAGCATAGATTGTTGGGTAGAGGATTCACATTGGGTAGAAGAAAAGGTAAATGAAATGGCCCCCCAGGATTCTAGCCCTAGCTGTCAATACTTAGGCTAGTTACTTAACCTCTTTGTGCCTCAGTTTACTTATCTGTAACATGGGACTCGTACTGGTACCTACTTAGTAGGGTCGTTTTAAGGATAAAATGAATTGATAGTTGCAAAATTCTTAGAATGATGCCTGGCATTTGATATGTGCCATCTGAGTGTTTTCTATAAATAAATCAGTCAACAAATTAATCAATAAATCAATAGTACTGACAACCTTCTATATTTTTATTCCTGTCTGACTAACCCTCTAATCTAAGTTACATTGAGAAACTACTTTTATTGTTCGTACCCATCAATTTTTTTCTGAAAGTTCCAACAGGATGGGGTTGTCAAAATTGCTGTACATGACAAAAGGCAATCCTTGTAAATATCTGTCATAAATGTTAGAACGATTTGTTGGCACATTTCTCTTCTGTCTCCATTGTAAGTCTTCAGAGAAGGCTTTTCCTCCTTGTGTTCCCTGTGCCTTGCCCAACACCCAGCTCACAAATAAATGGACACACCCGTGTGACAGTAATAATGCTATTTTTGATGATGATATAATGGCTTCCAGAATCGCCAAGAGGACTCCTGGAATGTATTTCCACAGGCGAGGCTGTTGCGCCCTGTCTGGGTGGACCCTCCTCGCACTGTAGAAGTGCTATTTTTAATCTTGAGCGGGTAGATGACTTGTTATTCCCAAAGGATGGTTGAGAACACCATGACCATGACCTCTTAGAACTGGGAGGGAACGTGCACAATGGAGAAAATCATGTATTGTTTTCTGACTTTGTCGTTTACCGCTGTCCTGCCTGGTCTCAATTTGTTCACATTGTTTTTTGGGTTTTGTTTTTTTGTTTTTTTGTTTTTTTGTTTTTTCAAATAGGAAGGAAGGAAGGAGGGAAAGAAGGAAGGGAGGGAAGGAAGGAAGGAAGGAAGGAAGGAAGGAAGGAAGGAAGGAAGGAAGGAAGGAAGGAAGGAAGGGAAGGAAGGAAGGGAGGGAGGGAGAGGGAGAGAGGGAGGAGGGAGGGAGGGAGGATAGAGGAAGGGAAGGAGGAATGGGGGAAAGAATTTTTCGAATGTGCCATCCATAGTAATGAAAAGCACATAGGTTTTTATTACATTAGAAAGCCTATTAAAGGGCTGAGAGCCTTGAGAATCTATCAGTATAACTGAAGCAGGTCAAGATTTAGTTATTCTGCAGTAAAATCACATTTTTACTTAATATTATTTGAAACAAATGCCATTTTTACAAAATGAAAAGAACTACTGCAGAGTATTGGAATGATCTTATGAGACATCTGTATAATTTTTAATCAGTTTGACTATTTCCTAATTCACTAATATAAAAGATTATAAGAACATGACCATGTTATAGCAACAGTCTCTCTTTTTTTCTAAATAAAATTGAATATCTTTTATAATAAGGTTGAAAGAGTAAATTGGTGAGTCTCATTTTTCCTCTCCCCAAAAACCTATTTCTCTGAAGTGACCTTGATCTAACCCATTCCATAAATGGGATTTAACAGCATCAAGGGTATATCTAATGGGGCATGAACAGAGTAGTGATGTTTTGGCATAAGAACCCTGGTGTCCCTAGTGGCTCACAGTTGGAAATTTGCCAGTTTTCAATACCTGATTTCTCTCAACAAGGCAGCCTTCTTTTCTGCTAAAGTGGTGTGAGACCTGCAAATGAGAATGCCAAGTCTTTCTCTGACATCTAGTGTCGAAGTGTAAAATAACAGACTGGGAACCAGCCACTCATTAAAATAAGGATGCTAATCTCAATTGTTAACTGGGTTCACAAATGAGATTTAAAAAGCACTGCTTAGGGGGTGGCTTTTAGTCTCAGTCCTGAAGGGTCCATTAGTAAGCAGTTGGCGACTTCGCCACCTCACAGGTAGCCCCAAGACAGAAAGAGCAAAGAGGTACCTGGAAAATGGAAATGCATTGTTTTTCTTGTTGTAAAACATGGCTCATTGATCCAAGACTGATGTAGCATTCTTTGGACTATTTACCTTCTGGTTGGAAGATATCAGAAATCGTGGCTTATATCTTTATAAACTGTCTCCTTATTGCAGGTCCTTTTTTTCCAGGTCCTCTCCAGCCCACTCCCTGCCTTCACATGAACTTTTTATTCTTGACGTCCCTGGCATATGGAATTTACACAGTGTGCAATATAGTCAACAGAGAAGA